>NC_044301.2:4346338-4398526 GCF_004027225.2 Strigops habroptila | reverse complement strand
TCAAACTATTCTATGATTCTATGATATATGAGTCTATGATTCTAAGAGTGTGAGGACTCCTCCCCTTGAGGAGGAAGGAGGGCAGAAACAACGTGTGATGAACTGGCTGCAACCCCATTCCCCTGTGTGGCTGGGGGGGGAGGAGGTAGAGAACTTGGGTGTAAAGTTGAGCCTGGGAAGAAGGGAGGGGTGAGGGGAAGGTGTTTTAAGATTTGGGTTTATTTTTCATTATCCTACCCTGATATGATTGGTAATAAAATAAACTAATTTCCCCAAGTCAAGTCTGTTTTACCCGTGACAATAACTGGCGAGTGATCTCCTTATCTTGACCTATGAGCCTTTTGACATATTGTCGTGGTTTAAGCCCAGCCAGTAACTCAGAACCACGCAGCTGCTCTCTCACTCCCCCCTTCTTCCCCCCCTTCTTCCCCCCCCCCACTCCTGGAGGGATGGGGAGGAGAATCAGAAGAATATAAATCCCATGGGTTGAGATAAGAGCAGTCCAGTAACTAAGGTATAATAAAAAACCACTACTGCTACCACCAATAATAATAATGATAAGGGAAATAACAAGGGGAGAGAATATAAAACTAAAAGGGGGAAAAAAAAACCCCAATAAACACAAGTGATGCACAATGCAATTGCTCACCACCCACCGACTGATATGCAGCCCCACCCGAGCAGCGATCTGGGCCTTACAGGTAACCCCCCCAGTTTATATACTGGGCATGACGTGCTGTGGTATGGAATACCCCTTTGGCTAGTTTGTGTCAGGTGTCCTATCTCTGCTTCCTCCCAGCTTCCCGTGCCCCTCCTCCCTGGCAGAGCATGAGACTGAGAAGTCCTTGATCAGGGTAAGCATTACTTAGCAACAACTAAAAATGTCTGTGTGTTATCAGCACTGTTCTCAGACTAAAGTCGAAATCACAGCACCGTGCCAGCTACTAAGAAGGAGAAAAATAACTGTTACAGCAGAACCCAGGACAGATATTTTCTCTGCCCTGTCCAGCTGAAGAGGGGGAGTGATAGAGCGGCTTTGGTGGGCACCTGGCATACAGCCGGGGTAAACCCACCACAGTTCTGTTCAATATTTTGATCAGTGATCTGGATGTAGGAACTGAATGTACCATTAGCAAGTTTGTTGATGATATCCAACCGGGAGGTGCTGCTGACTCTCTTGAGGGACAAGAAGTCTTTCAGTGTCTTGGTTTTGGCTGGGATAGAGTTCATTTACTTTCTAACTGGTACAGTGCTGTGTTTTGGCTTTAGGCTGAGAATAATTCTGATAACACACCAATTTTGAGTTGTTGCTAAGTAGCACTTACCCTGATCAAGGACTTGTCAGTCTCTCATGCTCTGCTAGCGAGGAGCACATGAAGCCAGGAGGGAGCAGAGACAGGACACCTGACACAAACTAGCCAAAGGGGTATTCCATACCACAGCATGTCATGCCCAGTATATAAACTGGGGTGGGTTAGCCAGAATGGATTAATCACTGCTCGGGTCGGGCTGGGTATCGGTCAGCGGATGGTGAGTAATTGTATTGTGCATCACTTGTATTTATTGGTTTTTTCTCCTTTTCCCTTTTATTTTTATATTCTCTCCCCTTGTTATTTCTAGTAGTAGTAGTAATAATAGTAGTAGTAGTGTATTATACTTTAGTTATTAAACTGTTCTTATCTCAACCCATGGGGTTACATTCTTTCGATTCTCCTCATCCTGCCTGGGGAGGGGGAAGGGGTGGGGGGGAGGCGAGTGGCTGCATGGTACTTAGTTGCTGGTTGGGTTTAAACCATGACACAGAGGGATCTAGATAGATTGGAGCATTAGGCAATCATCAGTGGCATGAATTTAACAAGAACAAATGCTGGGAGCCTGCACCTGGGATGGAGTAATGCCAGGCACAAGTATAAATTAGGAGAGGAGTGGCTGAAGAGCAGCCCTGCATAAAGGGATGTGGGGGTGCTGGTTGACAGCAGGCTCAGTATGAATCAGCAGTGTGCCCTGGCAGCCAAGATGGCAAACTGCATCCTTTTGACCAGCTGCTCAAGAGGTGACTATCCCGCTGTATTCAGTGTTGTTGTGGTCTTTCCTTGAGTACCGTGTGCAGTTGGGTTGCCTAGTTTGGAGAAAAGGAGGCTGAGAAGTGACCTCCTTGCTCTCTGCAGCTTCCTGAGGAGGGGAAGTGGAGAGGGAGGTGCTGATCTCTTCTCCCAGGTATCCAGTAACAGGACATGTGGGAATGGTTCAAAGCTGTACCAGGTGAGGTTCAGACTGGACATTAGGAAGCACTTCTTTACTGAGAGGGTGGTCAAACACTGGAACAGGCTTCCTAGAGAAGTGGTCAATGCCCCATGCCTGTCAGTATTTGACAGGCCTTTGGACAATGCCCTTAATAACATGCTTTAACTTTTGGTGAGTCCTGAAGTAGTCAGGCAGTTGGGGTCTGATGATCATGCCCAACATTCTATGGTTCTATGATTCTATTAGAGTGCAGTCAGTCACTTTTGTACATTCTAAAACCCAGCAGACTAAATTCTACCACACGCCCACCCCCCCCTAGTTTTTCATAGAATCACAGAATTATTTGGGCTGGAAGGAACCTCTCTCTGATAAAGAGTCCCTCCCCATCTTTCCTGTAGGCCCCCTTTAAGCACTGGAAGGCCTCTATAAGGTCTCCCTGGAGCCTTCTTTTCTCTATGCTAAACAAACCTGACTCTCTTGGCCTGTCCTCATAGGGGAGGTGCTCCAGCCCCCTGATCATCTTCATGGCCCCTCCTCTGGACTTGCTTGAGCGGGTCCATGTCCTTCTTATGTTGGGGGCCCCAGAGCTGAATGCAACACTCCAGGTGAGGTCTCATGAGAGCAGAAGGCAGAACCACCTCCCTTGACCTGCTGGCCACACTTCTTTTGACGCAGCCCAGGACATGGTTGGCTTTCTGGGCTGCAAGCACACACTGCCTGGTCATGTTGAGATTATCATAGACCAAAACCCCCAAGTCCTTCTCTTCAGGGCTGCTCTCAGTCCATTCTCCACCCAGCCTGGAGCACCTCTCCTATGGAGAAAGGCTGAGGGAGTTGGGCTTTTCAGCCTGGAGAAGAGAAGGCTCCAGGGAGACCTTGTAACAGTCTTCCAATACCTAAAGGGGGCCTACAGGAAATCTGGAGAGGGACTTTTTACAAGGACATGTAGTGATGGGACAAGGGGGAATTGCTTTAAGATGATTTAGATTAGACATTTGACATTAGATTTAGATTAGACATTAGGAAAAAGTTCTTCACTATGAGGGTGGCGAGACACTGGAACAGGTTGCCCAGAGAAGCTGTGACTGCCCCATCCCTGGAAGTGTTCAAGGCCAGGTTGGATGGGGCTTTGAGCAACCTGGTCTAGTAGAAAGTATTCCTTCCCATGACAGGGGGTTTGGAACTAGATGATCTCTAAGGTCCCTTCCAACCCAAACCCTTTTATGATTCTCTGATTCTATGTTGTGTGGGACAGATTCCCATGAGTATGAAAAGCATTTGTTGTTAAATTTTGGAAGTAAATAGATAAATGCATCATTCATTTGTTTCATCACAACTAGCACGAGAATGGGAGGAACCTGAGAAAGGAAGTATGGCATCCTTTCAAATTTCTATTCCTCCGCCCCCACTTCCCCAGTGATATGCCCAAGAATGGGAAGAAGGAAATCAAAATGATAGCTTTATGCTATCATTAAGTCAGTCCAAAGAGACAGGAATAAAAGCTGAAATATTCAGTGACCATTGTGTGCCTTGAGCATAACACAGAAGTTACTGGGCGAAAGAATCTTTGACTTAACAGTTCTTCCCTCCTGTAAAGCTATACATGTATCATGCTGCCTGTAAAGAAGCAAGGATCTCTTAGATATCCTTTACCTCCAGTACCTTGTTTCAAAAGGACGACTTATTAAGTTTTGGAAGAAGAGGGAGTCACCTAAACTGATTTTTCATTGCTGGTGTCTCAAATTGTCTTTTCCTGAAGAGGAAGCCATCATCCACAAGAAGCAAAGGAATATACATCTATTTAATTGCTAAAGTATACTGGTGCCAATACATGCTTACAAGGCAAGGAGGCCACATCCAATTTGCTTGATGCATTCTTCTAAATTACAGCAGATACTCAGACTGAGTAAAAAGTAAGATTTTTATCTTATAAGGAGTTTTCTAACAGAGAAAAAAAAAACCCACAAAAAACCCCAAACAAACAAACAAAACACACACGCAAAAAAAAGAAAACCTCAGTACAGCGTGTCTGCTGGAACCCAAATAGTGAGGTGCTGATTGCAGAAGACAAGTAGAAGAGTCAATTTTGGGAACTAAGAATTATCTGCATTTGATATTTGGTGGGTAATGTGGGTATTGATATGGGTTCTCCCATTTTATGGGATCCAGTCCCTCTGCCCAGTGTTCTGCTCTCCGGGTCAGGCGCCACAGTTCTCTGCCATCATCTACTGTTAGAAATGCCCCTGGGCCCCAATATCTCTGGGCTGCTGCTTCTGAGAGCTTTAACATGTCCCCTCCAGTAAGGGAAACCCTTCATACATATTCCATTTCAGTTTCCTTTGTCTGCTTGCTATATTTTTCCTGTAACAATTTGGTGGCACTATAAGTTATTGCCTTTACGGTGACAGTGGGTTCGGTCCCCTCTTGCTCCTCATTGTAAGCTACTTCAGTTTTAATGAGTGGCATGAGTTTATTGTTGGAAAGCAACTCAGTCTTAGCTTCTTTTAACCCTTTCAAGGGGTAATGAGAAACAACTTCCTGATCGAGGATATAGGCCTCCATAGCGAGACTAGAAAACCCAGCCTCACTATCTCCATCTTCTCCTCTCCAGTGGACTACTTCTAATCTTAATTCTTATTCCCTCTGGAAAGCATCCTGCAAGCTACTTCACAGGTTTCCCATAATTCCTTTTTCACCAGCCAATGCTTCTTCAGCCTCTCTGGGGACCTGGCTTTCAGTTTCCAATTCACTTTGTAAGCTCTTAATTACTTTGAATAGAGACTCATTAGTTTATTTTTCAGTTTCCTTAACATTATGCTTATATTGCCGGCCAGCTATCAAGACTGCCCCTAATACAGAACAAACCACAGCTTTTCCCTTTCCAGGTTTTGTTTTGCTTTGCCTTGTCAAATTCTCATGGATTAAGCTCAGCCAGTAACTCAGAACCATGCAGCCACTCAGTCACTCCGCCCCTTCTTCCCCCTGCCACTCCAGGAGGGACGGGGAGGAGAATCAGAAGAATGTAAATCCCACGGAGTGAGATAAGAACAGTCCAGTAACTAAGGTATAATACAAAACTACCACTACTGCCAATAATAATAATAATAAGGGAAATAACAAGGGGAGAGAGTATAAAACTAAAATGGGAAAAAGAAAACAATAAACCCAAGTGATGCCCAATGCAATTGCTCACCACCTGCCAACCAATACCCAGCCCGACCCGAGCAGTGATCTGGGCCTTCCGGGTAACTCCCCCCAGTTTATATACTGGGCATGACATGCTGTGGTATGGAATACCCCTTTGGTTAGTTTGGGTCAGGTGTCCTGCCTCTGCTTCCTCCCAGCTTCCCGTGCCCCTCCTCACTGGCAGAGCATCTGAGACTGAAAAGTCTCTCATCAGAGTAAACATTACTTAGCAACAACTAAAACATCGGTGTGTTATCATCATTGTTCTCAGACTAAAGTCGAAAACACAGCACTGCACCAGCTACTAAGAAGGAGAAAAATAACTGTTACAGCTCAACCCAGGACAGTATCCACCCCTTATTCCACACCATTCACGTCATGCTCAGATCCAATTTTTTTCAATATACCATTGCTTTTTGTCTCATATATATGCACACACACAAAGAGGCAGATATCATCCCTTAGTCCATAGACCAATCCCTATAAAGTTGCTGAATTCATCCAGTCCATGATGTCAGCCTCCATCTCTTGTAACAGTGTTTCAGGGCAGGAGAGACGGTGTGTAGCGTTGGATTGTTGCCTGCTGATGACACCGCCGAACTCATCTGGTCACTGCTGAGCTTGTCTGGTTTCATCAAAGTTCATTCTTTGTTGGGGTGATGACTGGAGGGAAGTCAGGGTCAGTCGCTGGTGACCTGAGGACAGCTCTGCTGCTGCTGCCTTTTCCCATGACTTTATTCTCTACTGATGATCATGACAGCCCATATCTTCCTTTCAAAGCACAGAGTGGTGGAGATGGGCATCTGTCTGATGGTCTATAGAAGTGTTATATAGCAGGCAACAGCATATAATTGAGTTCATTGGCTGTTTCCCCCCAAAATTAAATCCCCTTGAGGTACACATCGGACTTCCCCATCTTCCCACATTACCCACCAAGTATATCCAGGTCCCTGAGCAAAAGCAATTCCACGAGTGGGTTTGCCTTTACCTGAAGCAGGAATAACCCAGACTGTCTTCCCCAACAAATTCTTTATGTGCACTACAGGATATTTATCCCCCTCTACGGTATGTAAAAGTTCTGATTGGGCTGGGCCAGCCCTGTTGGCAGATGCCCTAGTGTTGACCAACCAGGTCACTTTTGGTAAACATGTATCCCAATGTTTGAAAGTCCCACCACCCATTGCTTTCAGTGTAGTTTTTAACAGCCCATTGTACCATTCGATTTTCCCAGAGGCTGGTGCATGGTAGGGGATGTGACATACCCACTCAATGCCATGCTCTTTGGCCCAAGTGTCTATGAGGTTGTTCCGGAAATGAGTCCCATTCTCTGACTCAATTCTTTCTGGGGTGCCGTGTCGCCACAAGACTTGTTTCTCAAGGCCCAGGATAGTGTTCCGGGCAGTGGCGTGGGGCACAGCATATGTTTCCAGCCATCTGGTGGTTGCTTCCACCATGGTAAGCACATAGCGCTTGCCTTGGCGGGTCGGTGGGAGTGTGATATAGTCAATCTGCCAGGCCTCCCCATATTTGCACTTCAGCCATCGTCCTCCATACCAGAGAGGCTTTAACCGCTTGGCTTGCTTAATTGCAGCACATGTTTCACATTCGTGAATAACCTGGGCAATAGTGTCCATCATTAAGTCCACCCCTCGATCACGAGCGCATCTATATGTTGCATGTCTGCCTTGATGGTCTGAAGTGTCATGGGCCCACCAGGCTAAAAATAATTCACCCTTATGTTGCCAATCTAAGTCCATCTGAGCCACTTCAATCTTAGCAGCCTGATCCACCTGTTGATTGTTCTCATGTTCCTCAGTGGCCTGACTCTTGGGTACTTGAGCATCTACATGGCGTACCTTCACCACCAGGTTCTGCCCCCAGGCAGCAATATCTTGCCACATTGCAGCAGCCCAGATGGGTTTACCTCTGCGTTGCCAGTTGCTCTGCTTCCATTGCTGCAACCACCCCCACAGGGCATTTGCCACCATCCAAGAGTCAGTATAGAGATAAAGTACTGGTCACTTTTCTCGTTCAGCCATGTCCAAGGCCAGCTGGATGACTTTCACCTCTGCAAACTGACTCGATTCACCCTCTCCTTCAGCAATTTCTGCAACTTGTCATTGGGGACTCCATACGGCTGCCTTCCATCTCCGATGCTTTCCCACAATAGGGCAGGACCCATCAGTAAAAAAGGCATATCCCTTCTCACTTTCTAACAGTTTATTAAGTAGTGGGGCCTCTTCAGCATGCATCACCTCCTCCTCTGGTGACATTCCAAAATCTTTGCCCTCTGGCCAGTCCATGATGACTTCTAGAATTCCTGGACAACTGGGATTTCTTATTCAAGCTCATTCTGTACCCCGCCTGCAGTGTAAAGCACGTTTCTCACATCTTGCCCAGTCTGGACAGGCCCAAGGACTACTGCATGAACTATCTCTCGTTTAATTTGTTCAAAGGCTTGTTGTTGCTCAGGGCAACTCTTAGCTCTGATAATATATCGGTAGGACATTATCCAAACTGTAGTTGGACAATGCAACTCCAGATTAAGGGACCCCAAACTGGCTATTGGAATGCTCCAGAAGGGAAAGGGTGGTGTTGGTTGTGTAATAATACTGCTAGAAAAGCCTTTCCCCCAGGATGGACTGGAACATGTTCGTTGGGTGTTATACTCCCATATATTATGATAATCAAAACCTTAAAACCAGAAAAAGGATGGGTAAGAACCTTCCTAAAAAGGACCAAGAAATCCCATAATGCTATTGCAGATCATCCTACAAAATTTCACAGTTTTTTTAGATGGTTTCTCCCTTGGTTGGGAGTGAGTGAATTAGAAAAGACGATCATAAATATATCAGCAGTAATTGAAAACATCAAAGACAACGTTATAGATGCTATACAGGCATTACAGATTGAGATATCCAGCCTATCCCAGGTAGTATTGCAAAACCGTATGGCCCTTGATCTGCTATTAGCTTCCCAAGGACGTGTTTGTACAGTTATAAATACAAGTTGTTGCACATACATAGACCAGAGAGGCAGAATATCCACAGATCTAGCAGAAATCTGGAAGCAGATGAAGATCTTACATCAGGCCGATAGAGATGATACTTCCTGGGGATTTGAAGAATTATGGCATGGACTTACTTCTTGGCTACCAAATTGGATATGGTTAAAAAACTTGTTTGTGATCACTATAGTAATAATTTGTGTCTGTATCCTAGCACGTGTCATGATTCAATTTTGTAGTTGCTGGTCACAATGGTGTATTAGAATCAAATATGGGTAAAGGGTATAGAATGAGACTTACAGGATATATGTATATCCTATAAGTCTCAAGGGGGGGAAACGCAGGGTTAAATTATAGGTTTAAACTAACAGTAGTGTATGTGACTTTAAACTAGCATAGTAAAATACAGCAAACTCTTCCAACTTGCTAACATGTAGGGAGTAAGGAATGTCTGGCTGACGGGGGAAGGAACATCACGGGACTGATAACAACTAAGGAGACAGTAAATAGACCAAGGATGCTAACCTTCAAGATAACAGAGACAGAACAAGGACATACCACTGCTAACTCAGCACTAGGACCTTGCAAGCGTGCACAAGCACTGAGGTCATTCAGTAAACACGGTGAGGAAGACTATTGGTGACTACCAGAGACCCCCACTCAGCAAGAATTAGAATGTGCAATTAGAATGCAGATATTATAATTAGTTTCTGGAAATCTCATGAATATTTAAATAATTTCCTTGGAAAGCTGTGCATATGCATGAGTATGCTAAATATATAGCTGCCACTGGCAAGTAACGGGTGCACTCACCTTTGCAAAATTATTCGCATGTGTGCTTAGCGCTGCAATAAAGAATGCTGCTTTCTAAAACTCTAAATTGAGTCTTAGAGAGTTTCTCTGACTGACTTTTGAGGTAACAACAGAATAGTTATTCCAGAAAAAAAAATAAATTAGGCAAAGTACAGATTCAATGAAGAGGCTAAAAGAGAAAAGTATTTTTACCCCTTAAGAAGATTTCTGGAATTATAGTTAATTTGCAGAATTTTTGAGGAAAGGCACCTATCCTCATTGTTTGAAGATTAGACTCCCATCTAGCAGAATATTACTATGGAGACAACTGTGATGGTAAAGAGGGGCAGAGCAGGGGACCTGCTCCAGGAATGTGGGGGATGCTTTCCTGTGTTGTCTGCCCTGAGGCTGAGAAGATTAAATGCCTAGGCAATAAACTGCCCAGAGATAGCGCTACAGACACTGTGGTGCCTGTCAGGGCACAAAATTAACTGGGTCTGGGGGGCTTACCAGATACCCCACCTGTGGGAGGATTCCAAGAGAACCTGACCCTATAAAAAGGCAACCATTCTTCAGCCGTGTAGCACACACCCCTCCACCTTGGACCCCAGTGGACTCACTGACTAAAAGGACTACAAGGACTACACGTGAAAGGATTTAAAACTGAAAGAATTTCAACTTGCTGGGAACAGGGCTGTAATATATAATGATTAATCTCCAAGTAAAATGGAATTGTTCAAACCAAATGCATTTTAATGCAGCCAAATACAACATTATACCTCTCTGAACAAGGAGTGCTGTGCTTTAGAAGGCAGCAACAAAAAAAAAAAAACGAAAAAGACTTTTGTGGACAAGCAATAAATTTTAGTTCCCAGTGTGATATCTTGGCAAGGAGGGTGAACATGATCCTGGAGTGCAAACAGGGAGTCCTGAGTAGCAGCAGAGAGATTATTATATGATTTAACCATTAGTGAGACTGATACTAAAATATTATGTTTGGTTCTGGAGCCAACATTTTTCAAAGCATGCAGAAAAACTACAGATAGTTCAGTAAAGAGCCCCAAGTTGATTCAAGAGTTAGAGAAGATGCCATAAAGGTGGAGAGAGGAAAATATCCAGTGGAAATTCAGACTGCAAGTGAATTTTGCCTGGCCTTAGCACAAGTCCTAGCCGTGTTATGTCCTCCACATATCTGGGAAGTTTCTTAATATTCTACTCCGTGTCCATTGAAAAGCAGCTTTCTGTTTGCAGCTGTGAAGGCAGCTCCTTTGACTGGTGTGGCAAAGCTCATGCTGGCTCCCAGCTTTTTGCTGAGCAGGCCTCTCTATGCAGGGCTGGTGAAAATAAATGGGCTGTGAAGGTTATCAAAAATATGCTGAAAGGTAACTAGTGTTCAGTTTTAAAGTAGCTTAAGGAAGAGAAAGCAGCAGATATTAAAGAAGTCCTTCATCCAAGACAGGTATAGTAAGAATTAAGAGTGGGAAGCCAGATATGTAAAATAAAGAATTAGATGCAGCTTTTTAAACAAACGGCAAAAAGAAACAGCGGCTTCTCTGTCTCCTGAGATCTTCAAATGAAGTATGCATGTACTAGCCAAAACCAAGTTACTGGGCTCAAAACAGGATATACCAGTAACATTTGTGAGTTGTGAAATAGAGGAGGCCAGGCTTTCTGGCCTTGAGCTACAAAGCAATGAATTTTCAAAACATTTTCTTTTCTGGGAAGGGAGTGTTTTGAAAGCTCAGCATTAGTCTTCTACCTACCCACAGCCAGATCCACAGTGATCAGGGCTTGTATCAACACAGCAAGATATATTTGAGTACTACTTTCTGGGCATTTGTCAGGGTCTGACTGGAGAAAACCCCAGTGTCGGACCTATTTCGTTCGTGATCCCAAGAGTGAAATTAAGACACAAGTGAGGTCAAGTACTGCAATCGATCAGTTGGCTTGTTAGAAAAAGACAATTACTACAAAAAGGAAAATTACTGTGAAAAAGAGATAGCAATAGGACAGATCAGAAAAAAGACAGAAATGAAGCAAGAATTCAGGGTGCAGAGAGAGAGTCACCACCGTGGATGCAGCAGTATCCCGGGGGTCTGTAGTCATCGTCCTCAGTGGTGGGAGCTCTCCAGGGTCCGTAGTAGTCGTTGGAGGTGGGTGTCCCCATGGAGATTACCTTTTCCCCCTTTTCTTATGAGTTGGGGGAGTACCTCTGTTCTTAATGTCACATACTACATGTTCCTGGTGGACCTGTTTCGCTGGTCTTGCAGCCAGCTCTTCAACTGCAGCAATTCTTGAGATAATGGGTGTAGCAGGAGGCCCTGACTTGGATGGCAACAGAATAGGAGTATTTGACCTTGATGATAGAGCCCTGTGCCTCTGAAGAGAAAAGAAAAACAACTTTAAGAAAGTTATCTGAGTGAAGAGACATAGTCAGTAGAAAAGCAGGGACTTGGCTAACAGAGACTGCGTGCGTGTAGGTAACACCTTAACCAATCAATGTATAGCAGGGGTGTGTGAACAAAGGCTATACCCTATCAGGAGTTGCCTGGTGGCACAATGCTCACATCTGTTACTGTAGAACAAAGGGCTATACCCTATTAGGAGTTGCCGAGTGGCAAATGCTACACCTTAACCAATTAATGTATAGCGGGGGGTGTGTGAACAAAAGGCTAAACCCTATCAGGAGTTGCCTGGTGGCAACTGCTTGCATTTATTACTGTATAAATAAGGCTCTGTTAAAGCAATAAGGGTCTTTGGTCTGCAGATCACCAGAGCCTGTGCCTTCAATCTCCACAAATGGCGCCCCACGCGGGGCCTGAACGCAGCAATTAGAGCGACCGGTGGAGACCCCAGCCATTCTAGAGACAGGAGCAGCAGGATCAGAGAGCTGCACCCTGGGGAATAATCACTGTGATAAAAGGTGAGAGGCTGGGGCATTACGATGGGGGTGAGTATGTCCTCGGAAGAAAAGTCTATTATCTGCATTTTCAAAAAGATTCTGCAAAGAAGAGGTATTGCTCATGATGAGAATAAGCTCCGCTTGTTACTCGCCTGGCTTAAAAACAAAGGCGTAGCAGCGGATGCACAAACTGCTTTTCATGTAGAGACATGGTCGCGAGCTGGGGAAGTACTGTGGGACCATGCCACGAAAAAATGATAAGGTTGCCACCACTTTACTGACCCCTTTGAAACTTTAAAAGCTCATGTCCGCTCACAATCAAAGGAAGTAGAAGCGGCACTTTCGGCTCCTCCTCCGCCCCCCTCTTTGGCGGACTCTGCCGTAAGACCAAAAACTCAGCCTGCTGCTACTGCTCCTGCGGTTCTGCCTCCTGATAATTCCTATGATGACCCGAATGTCCCTTTTGACCCAGGGATTATTGATCCGGAAAAGGAGCCTGATTTATATCCCCCAGACCCTCATGATAAATGGGCAGCTGTAAGGGGAGAAGCGAGACGAGCGGGGGATGCAGATGTATTGCGTGCTTTCCCTGTGATGTATATGCCTGATCAAGATCCGCAATGGGAAGGTCTCTCGTATGCTCTTATCAAAGGTATCAGATGAACAGTGATAGACCATGGACTTGGGACTCCGTATACAACTCATTTGATACAGTCTCTCTGTGATACTCATGTATTTACCCCAAATGACTTTAAAATGTTGTTTCATTTGATAATGACGGACATGCAATACACTATGTGGGAGAGGATAGAAACTATTTGATTATTGCCAAAGAGAAATAACTACTTGGCTGGAGAAGAAAGAGTTAAAGAAGCAGCAAAGTACACTGTGTGATTAAGCAGAGCAACCCAGCTGGACAGGAGCCGGAGAACAGAAAGATAAAGAACTGGTTATTTTGGGACTGTTTGTGAAACAACGAAGAATGTTGAAAAAACAAAACTGTAAACCAAGAACTAAACATGATGTGATAAAATAGCTTGGTATATAAGAGTTAGAGCAATAGGCTAAAGATAGCTTTTGCTAGAATGGTATAAAAGCTAGCGCAATAGGCAATAAAGTGATTTGCTGCATAAAAAAAAAAAGAGGGGCGAAAGAAAGGAAAAAAAAAAAGAGTAAAAACTGATAATAGACCTGGATATACAGCCAAAACTACCTTAGCGCTTTTCCAACAACAGATATCCCACACTCTCCCATGGGCCAAGCAATTGTTGAGCGTGTGCATGGCACCCTCAAGACTATGCTAACAAAACAAAAAAAGAGGAGTGGGGGATACACACCCTATGAATGTTCTTAATTTTTTGAACCTCAAAAAATTGATTTGTTAGGTTGTGTTAGAATGGATGAATGTTTGTATTTTAATTACACAGGTCAGAATCAATCATTAATTCAAGTTGTTAGCTCTAAAATGTCTGTCTATTGAAACGCTTCTATATGGTGTAATCATATGTCTGTTAACATTTCTCGCTCTGGAGTATACTGTGACTGGACCGGTGGCCCGCTTGCGTTAGACTGGGAGCACACAAAGGTTGAGGAAGCACCTTTGGAGAGTGGTATAGAGAGAAGAATTCCTTGTATTGTTTGTAATACGAATGAACATACTGTATGGACTAAATGTGAATGTGTGGAATGTGGGCGGAAGTAGTTCTGTGATTCCAAGTTGAGAGAGGCATTGTGTAAGCGGTGCAGGAAAGATACAGTAACAACACACAGACCTCAAATTGGACTGCTCTTATCTCTACCCATGGGAGTTGCATTCTTCCGATTCTCCTCCCCATCCCTCCGGGAGCGGGGGGAGGAAGAAGGGGGGGGGAGTGAGCGAGCGGCTGCTTGGTTCCGAGTTACCGGCTGGGCTGAAACCACGACAGTTCTTTGTGGCGCCCGATGTGGGGCACGAAGGGTTGAGATAACGACAGATCTGACCAGAGTGTGTCTAATCGTATTTGTGATAAGCATTCATTGTTACTACTGGTCACAATGGTGATTTATTGGCTCTCAGAGTTGTTGCGCTTGATCTCAGAGTTTCAGCATGTTGTACAATACTTAGAGCCAGTATTTGCTGTTTTAGCGTTTATCGGCTGGGGGGCCTGGGCTAAGGTTCCTGTTTCACTGTACTTCATGGTAATGACTTGTAATACAATAGACTCATTGATCATGAAACTGGTCTGGCGTGCGTTCCCAGCGTGGCCATCACCTCTGTACTTTGGGAGGTATATAATGAAATTTTTTAGCAATTGCATATCTTTTTTTTCTCCTCGGGGGGTCAACCTATGAAGGAGGCATTCCCTTACACCCCCTGTTCCCCCACCAGGTATTTAGAACAGCATGCGAGAGTTCTAAAGGTGTTGGATGGCCTTCGAATACCCTTGAGACCTGCCTGCTGATTGTGCTGGGGATCAGCATGTTGGCACACGTAAGTGGTGTGTTTTACCCACGGCCATCTCACCCTGGGAACACCCTATTTCATCTGATCTCAGAAGTTAAGCAGTACTGGGTTCCAATCTGGTCTAGGGTTAGACGACGATATAGGAGGACCACCAAGAGATTTTCCCTGAGGCTGGACAGTCACGAGTGGCAGGGTGTGTGGGATAGTATGGGCAAGTATCTAGGCCAGTGGGCCCCTCCAGTGCTTTGGAACTTCACCACTGAACAAGTGCAACATCCGGAAAAACTAGTAAAACACTTAAATGAGGTGTGCTGTCATCCTGGTTATACCAGAGAGGGACAACTCACTATAACGTGCTGGGGCTTGGCCTGCACCTACAGAGCCCTGCTCAACACTATCCAGCACCTTCAAAGGGAAAAAAATGTCTCTGGATCTGATGGCAAAGCAACAGACAATGCAGCTACTCCAACTCCAAGTGCAGCAGCTACATCAACCGCAGTGACAAGCACAACAGCTCCACCAACCCTGACCACAACAGACAACGCAACTACTCCAACTTCAAATACAGGAGCTACACCAACCCCAGTGACAAGCACGGCAGCTACTCAAACCCTGACAGCAACAGACAACACAGCTGTTGGTGTTACTCAACCCCCAAGCACAACAGCTGCACCAACCCTGGCAACAGACACTGCAGCCACTCCAACCCTAGTGGCAGATGCTGCAGCCACTCCAACCACAGTGACAAACACTGCAGCTAAACCAAATGGCTAATTTGTGACAATATCTGTTGCCCCTGTAAGCAAAAGCAAACGAGAGGCACAAAGCGCAACCCTTGCAGTAAAGAAAGATGAAGTCCCAATGCAATTACTACAGGGAATAGGATCTGAAGAAGAGTTACTACTACGTGGATCAGAGGAAGAATAGGTGACTTTTCGACCCCGGACCTCAACCGAGCTGCGGAATATGCGAAAAGATTTCACCCATCTTCCAGGGGAGCACATTGTCACCTGGTTGCTCCGATTCTGGGACAATGGGGACGGTCATGAACTAGAAGGTAGGGAAGCCAACAAGCTGGGATCACTTGCTAGGGAAGGAGGAATTGACAAAGCGATTGCAAGAGACAAGCGAGCCCTCAGCCTTTGGAGGCAGCTCTTGGCAGCTGTGAAGGAAAGGTTTCCCTACAAAGATGATATTGTGAGTCACTCAGCCAACTGGACCACGATAGAGAAAGGCATCCAGTCCCTGAGGGAATCAGCCATTCTAGAGATGATCTATCGTAGGCCGGATGCCAGGAACACATCCGTAGATCCAGATGAAGTCGAATGTACACGACCCATGGGGCGGAAACTTGCACGGAGTGCACCATCATCATATGCCCACTCATTGGCATGAATGACCTGGAATGACAGAATATCACCAACAGTGGATGACCTGATTCGTCAACTCCGAGATTTCGAAGACAATCTCACCCCTTCCATCATTTCAGCTGTGGAAAAACTGTCCCAGGAGTTCAAACAATTGAGAGACGATTTATCCGATCTATCCAGCTCCCCACGCGTACCAACCCATGTCTCAGCTATTAACAGAAGGCGCCCTACTGCTCGAGAAAGAAAATATAGGAGGTACACGCCACGGGTCACCCTATGGTTTTACCTGCAGGATCACGGAGAAGACATGAGAAAGTGAGATGGAAAACCTACCTCAATTCTGGAGCAACGGGTGCATGAACTGAAGAGGAGAACAATGGTCAAGGATGATCCTCCCAGGAAAGCTGCTGCTCCAGTCTCTGGTGAGCAGTTTCCCAGATGGAGTGGAAGAGCTGATTTTAGTCCAACTCCTGTGATAAGGAATACTAATCCCTTTCTACAAGACATAAGTGGAGAATTTTATGATCACTATTAGAGGGGCCCTGCCTCCAGCCAGGTGGAGGAGAGGGATCATCGGGTTTACTGGACTGTGTGGATCAGATGGCCTGGCACATCAGTCCCACAGAAGTATAAGGCTCTAGTAGATACCGGTGCACAGTGTACCCTGATGCCATCAAGGTATCAAGGGGTGGAACCCATTTATATTTCTGTAGTGACAGGAGGATCCCAAGAGTTAACTGTACTGGAGGCTGAAATCAGCCTGACTGGGAGGAAGTGGCAGGGATGCCTCACAGGAACATGTAGTATGTGACATTAAGAACAGAAGTACAAGGGCATATATTACGGAGGATTTTTCACCAGAAGATGTTAAAAACCTACTGGCCAAGTATAGTCAGTGGCCGGGTGAACGGCCACAGCAATGGCTAGTATGCCTGATGGAGGAGGGCGTGGACAGTGTCTTGCTGGACAGTGTAGATGCCACCCCTTTTAATGGATTGTCCAATGATCCCTATGTGCAGCAGGCACTACGAGCATTACCAGCGGGGGTGAATGTCTCCCTCAGTATTGTGATAGCCTAAAACAAGCCAAAGTGTTCCAAACACCATTAGGGAAAGTGAAAAGGGGATTGAGAGGGGGAGAGGTCTGGCAAATTGACTTTATAGGGCCACTACCAGAACATAAGCGTCAGCGTTATGCCTGTGCAGCAGTAGATACCTATTCTAGTGTTGTGGTTGAGATTCCCACTCGGTATGCTAATAATTATGCAACCATGTTTAGAAACCATCGAACTATAGTATGGAACCCCAGTAGAAACGCAATCGGACAGTGGCGCTCACTTTAAAATGCTAAGGTAGCCCAATGGGCAAATGAATGAAACATCTCTTGGACGTGGTATTTGCCACACCATCCACAGGGAGCCGGGCTGGTAGAGCACATGAATGGACTCTTAAAAACACAACTAAAACGTTTGGGTGGGGGAACCTATGCGAAATGGGTAGACCATTTGAGTGAGGCACAATGGGTATTAAATAATCGAATGATATCCCCCACCTTAACGCCCCTAACGTTAATGAAGGGCGAGACCCGCAGTGGCACAGGTTGCCCATGGTTCTGTCATGATTGTAAGAGGAAAAGATTATTCAATATATCCCGACAAAGGTAGTATTGCATTGGCATGAAAGCAGCCCCTAAGGCTTGATCCACAGCAGGAGCAATGGCTCCGAACTGACGTACAGGTCCATGTAAAACCCAGTTCAGAGATACTAATGCGAGTCATTGTTTTACACCCAGATTTGAAAAGGTTAAATACACAGCTCTTGAATCCTGTACAAACAGATCTTGAAAAACCCATTTTACTGGGCCTAAAAAACAAGTCCACCAAGCAACAGGTCCTCCCCCCTGGGACGTGGTGTAACATTTATTATGTCACCGGTTTAGTAGAGTTACGACCTTCCATCAGAACCTTTCCTGGCGGTTGGGTATGGTATCAGAAACCAAGAACTTCTGCTCCCGTGGCTGCAGAAGTTATAGCAGCAGATGATTCACATGCGGTCACCACTGTATGTCCAAATTCCACTCAATGGCTGAGCATTTACAAAGAAGAGAATAGGGACGGGGGGGGACCATAACAATTTTTGTTTTCTATTCCCTGCAGACTTTTAGCCTGGCCTGTGACACAGCCTCAAACCAATGTATGGATAACGTTTGCCAATCTCACCCACTGTGACACTCTCTGTTTACAACTTTGGATCCAATTTCTATATGTCTTCCGGGTGTTCCCTTGTCGACAGAAGAACTCCGGAACGTTGTTAATAATTCCCTCTAAGGAAATTCTAGAATTCCTGGACAACTGGGATTTCTTATTCAAGCTCATTCTGTACCCCGCCTGCAGTGTAAAGCACGTTTCTCACATCTTGCCCAGTCTGGACAGGCCCAAGGACTACTGCATGAACTATCTCTCGTTTAATTTGTTCAAAGGCTTGTTGTTGCTCAGGGCAACTCTTAGCTCTGATAATATATCGGTAGGACATTATCCAAACTGTAGTTGGACAATGCAACTCCAGATTAAGGGACCCCAAACTGGCTATTGGAATGCTCCAGAAGGGAAAGGGTGGTGTTGGTTGTGTAATAATACTGCTAGAAAAGCCTTTCCCCCAGGATGGACTGGAACATGTTCGTTGGGTGTTATACTCCCATATATTATGATAATCAAAACCCTGACTGCTACAGCTGAACCCAGGACATCTACACATCATGCAACCAATGCTACATGGAGGAAGTGGGCCACACTAATTACACAATGAGCTCGAATAGGAAATCCCATTTGTCCAGTGTGGCGTATGTAAGGCACGGACTCAGAGCATCTTCATGCAGCGAATCACTTTATTGCCTATTGCTCTAGCTTTTATACCATTCTAGCAAAGCTATCTTTAGCCTATTGCTCTAACTCTTATGCCAAACTATTTTATCACATCGTGTTTAGTTCCTGGTTTACAGTTTTGGTTTTTTCAACATTCTTTGTCGTTTCACAAACAGTCCCAGAATAACCAGTTCCGTATCTATCTTGTGGGGAGTCTTGCTCCTGATTCCCCCTTCTTTGTTTAGCTAACATGTCTTTGAGGGAACAGTGAGTCCTTTCAATGATAGCTTGACCAGTGGGGGAGTGTGGAATCCCCGTAAGATGGAGAACCCCCCATTGTTGAAAAAATTCAGCAGTTTTGTGCACCACATATGCTGGTCCATTCTCAGTTTTTATTTTTTGGGGGACCCCAAGGGCGGCAAAACAGGTCAGCCAATGTTTGCAAACATCTCGACTTTTCTCGCCTGCGTGAGCCATGGCAACAACATAACATGAAAAGGTATCTACAGAAACATGTACATATTTAAGTCGACCGAATTCTGGAAAATGAGTAATGTCTGATTGCCATAGTTCATTCGAGTGGATACCTCTTGGGTTTACCCCTTCCTTAAAAGGCAAGGGGGTTACTCTCTGACAATCAGGGCAAGATAAGATTATACCCCGAGCTTGGCTGAGAGTCAGTTGAAATTGCCGTTTTAAGGCATGTGCATTTTGATGATAAAAGTTGTGAGAAATGCGTGCTTGTTCATAGAGATTAGGTACAATAGCAGACATGGTGTGGAAGTCAGTGATATGATTCCCTGCAAATACAGGTCCTGGGAGATTAGTGTGAGATCTGATGTGTAACACATAATAATCATGAGTACGATGATTGATCAGTGTCCATAATGTTCTTAATTCTGTCATAAAAAGGGGATGGGAAACTTTTTTCAAATAAGAGTATTCGATCCATTGTAAAAGTCCTGCTACATACATAGAGTCAGTAATAATGTTCACCGGTTCATGTGAAAAATGAGACAAGGCCATATTAACTGCAATAAGCTCAATGGAAAAGAGACATTGACACTGCCTGGTCGACAGAGAAGAGTACGTGTACTTGTGGATTGACTCAAGTTATTGAGCTTATTGCTATAAGCAATAAGCAGGACTTTTACAACGGATTGAATACTCTTATTTGAAAGAAGTTTCCCATCCCCTCAAATATCATGGAGAGTGGCTTGGCAACTACATCAGCCAATTCCCTCAGGACTCTGGGATGGATCTCATCAGGTCCTATAGATTAGTGCATGTTCAGGTTCCTCACATGGTCATGAATCACTTACAGTGAGAGGGACTTTTCTCCCCCAGTTTCTGCCTGGCAGTTCATCCACTTGAGAAGTGTGAGGAGAGAGTCTGCCAGTGAAGACTGATGCAAAAAATGTTGTTGAGTACCTCAGCCTTCTCCTTGTCTGTTGTTACCAGTTTACCAGTCTTGCTCATCGGGGTTCGGGGGGCACACTTTCTTTGACCTTCCTCTTCTGATTGACATAGCTGTAGAAGCCCGTAGAAGTCCTTCTTGTTATTCTTTGCATCCCTTGCCAAGTTCGCCTCCAGCTGTGCCTTGGCCTTCCCAACCTCATCTCAGCATAACCAGGCAGTCTCCCTACACTCTTCCCAGGATACCTATCCCTGCTTCCACTGCCTGTGCATTTCCTTCTTGCCCTTTAGTTTGACCAGCAGGTCTTGACTCAGCCATGCTGGACTCTTGCCTTCCTTCCTGTCCTGGGTTCAGCAGCAACAGTTATATTTCTCCTTCTTAGTAGCTGGTGCAGTGCTGTGTTTTCGACTTTAGTCTGAGAACAATGCTGATAATACACCAATGATTTAGGTGTTGCTAAGTAATGCTTACCCTGATCAAGGACTTCTCAGTCTCTCATGCTCTGCCAGTGAGGAGGGGTACAAGAAGCCGGGAGGAAGCAGAGACAGGACACCTGACCCGAACTAGGCAAAGGGGTATTCCATACCACAGCATGTCATGCCCAGCATATAAACTGGGGGGAGTTACCCAGAAGCCCTAGATCGCCGCTCAGGTCAACCTGGGTACTGATCAGCGGGTGGTGAGCAATTGTATTGTGCATCACTTGAGTTGTTGTCATTTTTTCCTTTCCGCTTTTAGTTTTATATTGTCTTACCTTGTTATTTCCCTTATCATTATTGTTATTGGTGGTAGTATGCCACCGTTAAAGCCTGGCTGCGGTGTAGAGCACATCGCCAACTTGCCATTTTACACCCCAAAACTGAATCTCCTGGGCAGGTCCCTTGACCTGACTCCGTTTTATGGCAAAACTGGCCTTCAGCAGGATTTGGATTATCTCCTCCCTTTCTCAAAACCTTCTTCTGCTGTAACGCCCCACACAACAATGTCATCAATGTATTGCAGGTGTTCTGGAGCTTGGCCCTGTTCCAGTGCAGTCTGGATCAGTCCATGGCAGATGGTAGGGCTGCGTTTCCACCCCTGGGGTTCCAAGCGTACCAGACGCCCCTCCAAGTAAAAGCGAGCTGTGGCCAGCACTCTGCTGCCAAAGGAATTGAGAAAAATGCAATGGCAATATCCATTTGGCACAGCTACAGGTTGGGCAGAGAAGAGATTCAGAGCAGCCCTGTGGAGAAGGACTTGGGGGTGTTGGTTGACGAGAAGCTTAACATGAGCCGGCAGTGTGCGCTTGCAGCCCAGAAAGCCAACTGTATCCTGGGCTGCATCAAAAGAAGCGTGACCAGCAGGTCGAAGGAGGTGATCCTGCCCCTCTACTCTGCTCTTGGGAGACCTCACTTGGAGTATTGTGTACAGTTCTGGTGTCCTCAACATAAAAAGGACATGGAGCTGTTGGAGCGAGTCCAGAGGAGGGCCACGAGGATGATAAGAGGGCTGGAGCACCTCCCATATGAAGCCAGGCTGAGAAAGTTGGGGCTGTTCAGCCTGGAGAAGAGAAGGCTGCATGGAGACCTCATAGCAGCCTTCCAGTATCTGAAGGGGGGGCCTACAAGGATGCTGGGGAGGGACTCTTCCTTAGGGACTGTAGTGGTAGGACGAGGGGGAATGGGTTCAAACTTAAACAGGGGAAGTTTAGATTAGATATAAGGAAGAAGTTCTTTACAGTGAGGGTGGTGAAGCACTGGAATGGGTTGCCCAAGGAAGTTGTGAATGCTCCATCCCTGGCGGTGTTCAAGGCCAGGTTGGACAGAGCCTTGGGCAACATGGTTTAGTGCTACGTGTCCCAGCCCATGGCAGGGGGGTTGGAACTAGATGATCTTAAGGTCCTTTCCAACCCTAACTATTCTATGATTTTATGATTCTAATTGTGTCATACCACTTGGCTGCCTTTGACTCCAGTTCATATTGAAGTTCTAGCATGTCCGGTATGGCAGCACTCAATGGTGGTGTGACTTCATTCAGGCCACGATAGTCTACTGTTAGTCTCCACTCTTCATTAGACTTTTGCACTGGCCATATGGGGGGCTATTAAAGAGTGAGCAGGTCTTTCTTCTCACTGCTTGGCTTTTCAGTCTATAGATCAGCTTATGGATGGGAATCAGGGAGTCTCGGTTGGTGCGATATTGCCGCCGGTGCACTGTTGTGGTCGCAATTGGCACTTGTTCTTTGACCTTCAGCAACCCCACAACAGAAGGATCCTCTGAGAGACCAGGTAAGGTGGACAGCTGCCTCATTTCCTCCCTCTCCAAGGCAGCTATACCAAAAGGCCATCAGTACCCTTTTGGGTCTTTGAAGTACCCTCTCCTGAGATAATCTATGCCAAGGATGCATGGAGCCTCTGGACCAGTCACAATGGGGTGCTTTTGCCACTCCTCCCAGTCAGGCTGATTTCAGCCTCCAGCACAGTTAACTCTTGGGATCCTCCTGTCACTCCAGAAATATAAATGAGTTCTACCCCTTCATAGCTTGATGGCATCAGGTTACACTGTGCACCAGTATCTACTAGAGCCTTATACTCCTGTGGGACTGATGTGCCAGGCCATCTGATCCACACAGTCCAGTAAACCCGATGATCCCTCTCCTCCACCTGGCTGGAGGCAGGGCCCCTCTAATAGTGATCACAAGATTGTCCACTTATGTCTTGTAGAAAGGGATTAGTATTCCTTATCACAGGAGTTGGACTAAAATCAGCTCTTCCACTCCATCTGGGAAACTGCTCACCAGAGACTGGAGCTGCAGCTTTCCTGGGAGGATCATCCTTGACCGTTGTTCTCCCCTTTAATTCATGCATCCGTTCCTCTAGAACTGAAGTAGGTTTTCCATCCCACTTTCTCATGTCTTCTCTGTGATCCCGCCGGTAAAACCATAGGGTGGCCTGTGGAGTGTACCTCCTCTATGTTCTCTCTCGAGCAGTAGGGCGCCTTCTGTTAATAGCTGAGACACGGGTTGGTATACGTGGGGAGCTGGATAGGTCGAATAGATTGTCTCTCAGTTGTTTGAACTCCTGGGACAGTTTTTCCACAGCTGAAATGATGGAAGGGGTGAGATTGTCTTCAAACTCTCAGATTCAAGGACCAGGACACAAGTCCTTTAGCCACAGTTGCCAGGAACTGCCAATCTTCCTCAGCCCAGCTTACCCTGCTCGGGGTTGGGTAAGCCTTATAGCTTTGCAACAAATCCAACAATGGGGAGCAGTAAAAGTCAGGCATTTCCACGGTTGCCATGACCCTCTGCCAGAAATTTTGGCTTCGACTGAAAATCAGTTCTCCTTTTTTTGGCACTCTGACCGTTATCCCCAAAACAAAAACCTCCGAACCACTTCTCACTGAGTATCCTGCCAACTATGACAATTTTAATGTCCGTCCTGCTTGGCAGGTGTGGAGAGAGGTGATCTTTTACCATACCGTCTGGGGTTCAGCTGTAGCTGTCATTTTTCTCCTTCTTAGTAGCTGGTGCAGTGCCATGTTTTTGACTTTCAGCCTGGGAACAACGCTGATAACGCACTGCTGTTTTCAGTTCTTGTTAAGTAATGTTTACTCTGACCAAGGACTTTCTCAGTCTTGTGCTCTGCCAGGGAGGAGGAGAAGCCAGGAGGAAGCAGAGACAGGACACCTGACCCAAACTAGCCAAAGGGGTATTCCATACCACAACATGTCATGCCCAGTATATAAACTGGGGGGAGTTACCCAGAATGCCTAGATCACTGCTCGGGTTGGGCTGGGTATCGGTTGGCGGGTAGTGAGCAATTGTATTCTCTCCCCTTGTCATTTCCATTATCATTATTATTATTGGTGGTAGCAGTAGTAGTTTTGTATTATACCTTAGTTACTGGACTGTTTTTATCTCAACCCGTGGGAGTTAGTTAGATTCTTTCAATTCTCCTCCCCATCCCTCCAGGAGCAGTGGGGGGGGGAAGGGGGGGGGAAGGAGGGGGGGAGTAAACAAGCAGCTGCGTGGTTCTGAGTTGCCGGCTGGGCTTAAACCACGGCACATACTCTGCCTGGTTTGTGGGAGAAACCACAGGCCCTCCAGAGGTTGAAAAATGAAGCAGTTAATTTTATTGTAAACTTCCCTAAAACTGTGTCAGGAGGATCAAAAGTGTTGGCAAGTTCTTATTCTTATAAATGATCCAAAGTAGAAAGAGAACAGGAGAAAGGAAAGAAAGAAGGAAAGAAAACAGAGAAATTGTATCACCACCCAGTGCATCCAGGGATGTCTTCTCCATCAGCAAGTTGAAATTCTTTCAGTTTAAAGTCCTTTCAGGTTTCTATTAAGCATTTTGCTCTCATGGAGGCATTTCACTGGCATGACCCACTTGCGGCCATCAAGGGCAGTGACAATCATGATGGTGCCATCAATTTGTATCGAGTCAGTTATACTTTCTTGAGAGTATTCAGCGTATGCGGGCAGCACAAGCCCAGCTTGAGGTCAGACCACTGCGCTGTGCGGCCACAGGTTCTGTGGCACCGTGAGGGGGAGGTGGGAGGGGATGGGGGGGGTGGGGACAGGGGGTTGGGGGGGGTGGGGAGCATGCTCCTTAGAGGGAATTATTAACAACGTTCCGGAGTTCTTCTGTCGACAAGGGAACACCCGGAAGACATATAGAAATTGGATCCAAAGTTGTAAACAGAGAGTGTCACAGTGGGTGAGATTGGCAAACGTTATCCATACATTGGTTTGAGGCTGTGTCACAGGCCAGGCTAAAAGTCTGCAGGGAATAGAAAACAAAAATTGTTATGGTCCCCCCCCGTCCCTATTCTCTTCTTTGTAAATGCTCAGCCATTGAGTGGAATTTGGACATACAGTGGTGACCGCATGTGAATCATCTGCTGCTATAACTTCTGCAGCCACGGGAGCAGAAGTTCTTGGTTTCTGATACCATACCCAACCGCCAGGAAAGGTTCTGATGGAAGGTCGTAACTCTACTAAACCGGTGACATAATAAATGTTACACCACGTCCCAGGGGGGAGGACCTGTTGCTTGGTGGACTTGTTTTTTAGGCCCAGTAAAATGGGTTTTTCAAGATCTGTTTGTACAGGATTCAAGAGCTGTGTATTTAACCTTTTCAAATCTGGGTGTAAAACAATGACTCGCATTAGTATCTCTGAACTGGGTTTTACATGGACCTGTACGTCAGTTCGGAGCCATTGCTCCTGCTGTGGATCAAGCCTTAGGGGCTGCTTTCATGCCAATGCAATACTACCTTTGTCGGGATATATTGAATAATCTTTTCCTCTTACAATCATGACAGAACCATGGGCAACCTGTGCCACTGCGGGTCTCGCCCTTCATTAACGTTAGGGGCGTTAAGGTGGGGGATATCATTCGATTATTTAATACCCATTGTGCCTCACTCAAATGGTCTACCCATTTCGCATAGGTTCCCCCACCCAAACGTTTTAGTTGTGTTTTTAAGAGTCCATTCATGTGCTCTACCAGCCCGGCTCCCTGTGGATGGTGTGGCAAATACCACGTCCAAGAGATGTTTCATTCATTTGCCCATTGGGCTACCTTAGCATTTTAAAGTGAGCGCCACTGTCCGATTGCGTTTCTACTGGGGTTCCATACTATAGTTCGATGGTTTCTAAACATGGTTGCATAATTATTAGCATACCGAGTGGGAATCTCAACCACAACACTAGAATAGGTATCTACTGCTGCACAGGCATAACGCTGACGCTTATGTTCTGGTAGTGGCCCTATAAAGTCAATTTGCCAGACCTCTCCCCCTCTCAATCCCCTTTTCACTTTCCCTAATGGTGTTTGGAACACTTTGGCTTGTTTTAGGCTATCACAATACTGAGGGAGACATTCACCCCCGCTGGTAATGCTCGTAGTGCCTGCTGCACATAGGGATCATTGGACAATCCATTAAAAGGGGTGGCATCTACACTGTCCAGCAAGACACTGTCCACGCCCTCCTCCATCAGGCATACTAGCCATTGCTGTGGCCGTTCACCCGGCCACTGACTATACTTGGCCAGTAGGTTTTTAACATCTTCTGGTGAAAAATCCTCCGTAATATATGCCCTTGTACTTCTGTTCTTAATGTCACATACTACATGTTCCTGTGAGGCATCCCTGCCACTTCCTCCCAGTCAGGCTGATTTCAGCCTCCAGTACAGTTAACTCTTGGGATCCTCCTGTCACTACAGAAATATAAATGGGTTCCACCCCTTGATACCTTGATGGCATCAGGGTACACTGTGCACCGGTATCTACTAGAGCCTTATACTTCTGTGGGACTGATGTGCCAGGCCATCTGATCCACACAGTCCAGTAAACCCGATGATCCCTCTCCTCCACCTGGCTGGAGGCAGGGCCCCTCTAATAGTGATCATAAAATTCTCCACTTATGTCTTGTAGAAAGGGATTAGTATTCCTTATCACAGGAGTTGGACTAAAATCAGCTCTTCCACTCCATCTGGGAAACTGCTCACCAGAGACTGGAGCAGCAGCTTTCCTGGGAGGATCATCCTTGACCATTGTTCTCCTCTTCAGTTCATGCACCCGTTGCTCCAGAATTGAGGTAGGTTTTCCATCTCACTTTCTCATGTCTTCTCCGTGATCCTGCAGGTAAAACCATAGGGTGACCCGTGGCGTGTACCTCCTATATTTTCTTTCTCGAGCAGTAGGGCGCCTTCTGTTAATAGCTGAGACATGGGTTGGTACGCGTGGGGAGCTGGATAGATCGGATAAATCATCTCTCAATTGTTTGAACTCCTGGGACAGTTTTTCCACAGCTGAAATGATGGAAGGGGTGAGATTGTCTTCGAAATCTCGGAGTTGACGAATCAGGTCATCCACTGTTGGTGATATTCTGTCATTCCAGGTCATTCATGCCAATGAGTGGGCATATGATGATGGTGCACTCCGTGCAAGTTTCCGCCCCATGGGTCGTGTACATTCGACTTCATCTGGATCTACGGATGTGTTCCTGGCATCCGGCCTACGATAGATCATCTCTAGAATGGCTGATTCCCTCAGGGACTGGATGCCTTTCTCTATCGTGGTCCAGTTGGCTGAGTGACTCACAATATCATCTTTGTAGGGAAACCTTTCCTTCACAGCTGCCAAGAGCTGCCTCCAAAGGCTGAGGGCTCGCTTGTCTCTTGCAATCGCTTTGTCAATTCCTCCTTCCCTAGCAAGTGATCCCAGCTTGTTGGCTTCCCTACCTTCTAGTTCATGACCGTCCCCATTGTCCCAGAATCGGAGCAACCAGGTGACAATGTGCTCCCCTGGAAGATGGGTGAAATCTTTTCGCATATTCCGCAGCTCGGTTGAGGTCCGGGGTCGAAAAGTCACCTATTCTTCCTCTGATCCACGTAGTAGTAACTCTTCTTCAGATCCTATTCCCTGTAGTAATTGCATTGGGACTTCATCTTTCTTTACTGCAAGGGTTGCGCTTTGTGCCTCTCGTTTGCTTTTGCTTACAGGGGCAACAGATATTGTCACAAATTAGCCATTTGGTTTAGCTGCAGTGTTTGTCACTGTGGTTGGAGTGGCTGCAGCATCTGCCACTAGGGTTGGAGTGGCTGCAGTGTCTGTTGCCAGGGTTGGTGCAGCTGTTGTGCTTGGGGGTTGAGTAACACCAACAGCTGTGTTGTCTGTTGCTGTCAGGGTTTGAGTAGCTGCCGTGCTTGTCACTGGGGTTGGTGTAGCTCCTGTATTTGAAGTTGGAGTAGTTGCGTTGTCTGTTGTGGTCAGGGTTGGTGGAGCTGTTGTGCTTGTCACTGCGGTTGATGTAGCTGCTGCACTTGGAGTTGGAGTAGCTGCATTGTCTGTTGCTTTGCCATCAGATCCAGAGACATTTTTTTCCCTTTGAAGGTGCTGGATAGTGTTGAGCAGGGCTCTGTAGGTGCAGGCCAAGCCCCAGCACGTTATAGTGAGTTGTCCCTCTCTGGTATAACCAGGATGACAGCACACCTCATTTAAGTGTTTTACTAGTTTTTCCGGATGTTGCACTTGTTCAGTGGTGAAGTTCCAAAGCACTGGAGGGGCCCACTGGCCTAGATACTTGCCCATACTATCCCACACACCCTGCCACTCGTGACTGTCCAGCCTCAGGGAAAATCTCTTGGTGGTCCTCCTATATCGTCGTCTAACCCTAGACCAGATTGGAACCCAGTACTGCTTAACTTCTGAGATCAGATGAAATAGGGTGTTCCCAGGGTGAGATGGCCGTGGGTAAAACACACCACTTACGTGTGCCAACATGCTGATCCCCAGCACAATCAGCAGGCAGGTCTCAAGGGTATTCGAAGGCCATCCAACACCTTTAGAACTCTCGCATGCTGTTCTAAATACCTGGTGGGGGAACAGGGGGTGTAAGGGAATGCCTCCTTCATAGGTTGACCCCCGAGGAGAAAAAAAAGATATGCAATTGCTAAAAAATTTCATTATATACCTCCCAAAGTACAGAGGTGATGGCCACGCTGGGAACGCACGCCAGACCAGTTTCATGATCAATGAGTCTATTGTATTACAAGTCATTACCATGAAGTACAGTGAAACAGGAACCTTAGCCCAGGCCCCCCAGCCGATAAACGCTAAAACAGCAAATACTGGCTCTAAGTATTGTACAACATGCTGAAACTCTGAGATCAAGCGCAACAACTCTGAGAGCCAATAAATCACCATTGTGACCAGTAGTAACAATGAATGCTTATCACAAATACGATTAGACACACTCTGGTCAGATCTGTCGTTATCTCAACCCTTCGTGCCCCACATCGGGCGCCACAAAGAACTGTCGTGGTTTCAGCCCAGCCGGTAACTCGGAACCAAGCAGCCGCTCGCTCACTCCCCCCCCTTCTTCCTCCCCCCGCTCCCGGAGGGATGGGGAGGAGAATCGGAAGAATGCAACTCCCATGGGTAGAGATAAGAGCAGTCCAATTTGAGGTCTGTGTGTTGTTACTGTATCTTTCCTGCACCGCTTACACAATGCCTCTCTCAACTTGGAATCACAGAACTACTTCCGCCCACATTCCACACATTCACATTTAGTCCATACAGTATGTTCATTCGTATTACAAACAATACAAGGAATTCTTCTCTCTATACCACTCTCCAAAGGTGCTTCCTCAACCTTTGTGTGCTCCCAGTCTAACGCAAGCGGGCCACCGGTCCAGTCACAGTATACTCCAGAGCGAGAAATGTTAACAGACATATGATTACACCATATAGAAGCGTTTCAATAGACAGACATTTTAGAGCTAACAACTTGAATTAATGATTGATTCTGACCTGTGTAATTAAAATACAAACATTCATCCATTCTAACACAACCTAACAAATCAATTTTTTGAGGTTCAAAAAATTAAGAACATTCATAGGGTGTGTATCCCCCACTCCTCTTTTTTTGTTTTGTTAGCATAGTCTTGAGGGTGCCATGCACACGCTCAACAATTGCTTGGCCCATGGGAGAGTGTGGGATATCTGTTGTTGGAAAAGCGCTAAGGTAGTTTTGGCTGTATATCCAGGTCTATTATCAGTTTTTACTCTTTTTTTTTTCCTTTCTTTCGCCCCTCTTTTTTTTTTTTATGCAGCAAATCACTTTATTGCCTATTGCGCTAGCTTTTATACCATTCTAGCAAAAGCTATCTTTAGCCTATTGCTCTAACTCTTATATACCAAGCTATTTTATCACATCATGTTTAGTTCTTGGTTTACAGTTTTGTTTTTTCAACATTCTTCGTTGTTTCACAAACAGTCCCAAAATAACCAGTTCTTTATCTTTCTGTTCTCCGGCTCCTGTCCAGCTGGGTTGCTCTGCTTAATCACACAGTGTACTTTGCTGCTTCTTTAACTCTTTCTTCTCCAGCCAAGTAGTTATTTCTCTTTGGCAATAATCAAATAGTTTCTATCCTCTCCCACATAGTGTATTGCATGTCCGTCATTATCAAATGAAACAACATTTTAAAGTCATTTGGGGTAAATACATGAGTATCACAGAGAGACTGTATCAAATGAGTTGTATACGGAGTCCCAAGTCCATGGTCTATCACTGTTCATCTGATACCTTTGATAAGAGCATACGAGAGACCTTCCCATTGCGGATCTTGATCAGGCATATACATCACAGGGAAAGCACGCAATACATCCGCATCCCCCGCTCGTCTCGCTTCTCCCCTTACAGCTGCCCATTTATCATGAGGGTCTGGGGGATATAAATCAGGCTCCTTTTCCGGATCAATAATCCCTGGGTCAAAAGGGACATTCGGGTCATCATAGGAATTATCAGGAGGCAGAACCGCAGGAGCAGTAGCAGCAGGCTGAGTTTTTGGTCTTACGGCAGAGTCCGCCAAAGAGGGGGGCGGAGGAGGAGCCGAAAGTGCCGCTTCTACTTCCTTTGATTGTGAGCGGACATGAGCTTTTAAAGTTTCAAAGGGGTCAGTAAAGTGGTGGCAACCTTATCATTTTTCGTGGCATGGTCCCACAGTACTTCCCCAGCTCGCGACCATGTCTCTACATGAAAAGCAGTTTGTGCATCCGCTGCTACGCCTTTGTTTTTAAGCCAGGCGAGTAACAAGCGGAGCTTATTCTCATCATGAGCAATACCTCTTCTTTGCAGAATCTTTTTGAAAATGCAGATAATAGACTTTTCTTCCGAGGACATACTCACCCCCATCGTAATGCCCCAGCCTCTCACCTTTTATCACAGTGATTATTCCCCAGGGTGCAGCTCTCTGATCCTGCTGCTCCTGTCTCTAGAATGGCTGGGGTCTCCACCGGTCGCTCTAATTGCTGCGTTCAGGCCCCGCGTGGGGCGCCATTTGTGGAGATTGAAGGCACAGGCTCTGGTGATCTGCAGACCAAAGACCCTTATTGCTTTAACAGAGCCTTATTTATACAGTAATAAATGCAAGCAGTTGCCACCAGGCAACTCCTGATAGGGTTTAGCCTTTTGTTCACACACCCCCCGCTATACATTAATTGGTTAAGGTGTAGCATTTGCCACTCGGCAACTCCTAATAGGGTATAGCCCTTTGTTCTACAGTAACAGATGTGAGCATTGTGCCACCAGGCAACTCCTGATAGGGTATAGCCTTTGTTCACACACCCCTGCTATACATTGATTGGTTAAGGTGTTACCTACACGCACGCAGTCTCTGTTAGCCAAGTCCCTGCTTTTCTACTGACTATGTCTCTTCACTCAGATAACTTTCTTAAAGTTGTTTTTCTTTTCTCTTCAGAGGCACAGGGCTCTATCATCAAGGTCAAATACTCCTATTCTGTTGCCATCCAAGTCAGGGCCTCCTGCTACACCCATTATCTCAAGAATTGCTGCAGTTGAAGAGCTGGCTGCAAGACCAGCGAAACAGGTCCACCAGGAACATGTAGTATGTGACATTAAGAACAGAGGTACTCCCCCCAACTCATAAGAAAAGGGGGAAAAGGTAATCTCCATGGGGACACCCACCTCCAACGACTACTACGGACCCTGGAGAGCTCCCACCACTGAGGACGATGACTACAGACCCCCGGGATACTGCTGCATCCACGGTGGTGACTCTCTCTCTGCACCCTGAATTCTTGCTTCATTTCTGTCTTTTTTCTGATCTGTCCTATTGCTATCTCTTTTTCACAGTAATTTTCCTTTTTGTAGTAATTGTCTTTTTCTAACAAGCCAACTGATCGATTGCAGTACTTGACCTCACTTGTGTCTTAATTTCACTCTTGGGATCACGAACGAAATAGGTCCGACACTGGGGTTTTCTCCAGTCAGACCCTGACAAATGCCCAGAAAGTAGTACTCAAATATATCTTGCTGTGTTGATACAAGCCCTGATCACTGTGGATCTGGCTGTGGGTAGGTAGAAGACTAATGCTGAGCTTTCAAAACACTCCCTTCCCAGAAAAGAAAATGTTTTGAAAATTCATTGCTTTGTAGCTCAAGGCCAGAAAGCCTGGCCTCCTCTATTTCACAACTCACAAATGTTACTGGTATATCCTGTTTTGAGCCCAGTAACTTGGTTTTGGCTAGTACATGCATACTTCATTTGAAGATCTCAGGAGACAGAGAAGCCGCTGTTTCTTTTTGCCGTTTGTTTAAAAAGCTGCATCTAATTCTTTATTTTACATATCTGGCTTCCCACTCTTAATTCTTACTATACCTGTCTTGGATGAAGGACTTCTTTAATATCTGCTGCTTTCTCTTCCTTAAGCTACTTTAAAACTGAACACTAGTTACCTTTCAGCATATTTTTGATAACCTTCACAGCCCATTTATTTTCACCAGCCCTGCATAGAGAGGCCTGCTCAGCAAAAAGCTGGGAGCCAGCATGAGCTTTGCCACACCAGTCAAAGGAGCTGCCTTCACAGCTGCAAACAGAAAGCTGCTTTTCAATGGACACGGAGTAGAATATTAAGAAACTTCCCAGATATGTGGAGGACATAACACGGCTAGGACTTGTGCTAAGGCCAGGCAAAATTCACTTGCAGTCTGAATTTCCACTGGATATTTTCCTCTCTCCACCTTTATGGCATCTTCTCTAACTCTTGAATCAACTTGGGGCTCTTTACTGAACTATCTGTAGTTTTTCTGCATGCTTTGAAAAATGTTGGCTCCAGAACCAAACATAATATTTTAGTATCAGTCTCACTAATGGTTAAATCATATAATAATCTCTCTGCTGCTACTCAGGACTCCCTGTTTGCACTCCAGGATCATGTTCACCCTCCTTGCCAAGATATCACACTGGGAACTAAAATTTATTGCTTGTCCACAAAAGTCTTTTTCGTTTTTTTTTTTTGTTGCTGCCTTCTAAAGCACAGCACTCCTTGTTCAGAGAGGTATAATGTTGTATTTGGCTGCATTAAAATGCATTTGGTTTGAACAATTCCATTTTACTTGGAGATTAATCATTATATATTACAGCCCTGTTCCCAGCAAGTTGAAATTCTTTCAGTTTTAAATCCTTTCACGTGTAGTCCTTGTAGTCCTTTTAGTCAGTGAGTCCACTGGGGTCCAAGGTGGAGGGGTGTGTGCTACACGGCTGAAGAATGGTTGCCTTTTATAGGGTCAGGTTCTCTTGGAATCCTCCCACAGGTGGGGTATCTGGTAAGCCCCCCAGACCCAGTTAATTTTGTGCCCTGACAGGCACCACAGTGTCTGTAGCGCTATCTCTGGGCAGTTTATTGCCTAGGCATTTAATCTTCTCAGCCTCAGGGCAGACAACACAGGAAAGCATCCCCCACATTCCTGGAGCAGGTCCCCTGCTCTGCCCCTCTTTACCATCACAGTTGTCTCCATAGTAATATTCTGCTAGATGGGAGTCTAATCTTCAAACAATGAGGATAGGTGCCTTTCCTCAAAAATTCTGCAAATTAACTATAATTCCAGAAATCTTCTTAAGGGGTAAAAATACTTTTCTCTTTTAGCCTCTTCATTGAATCTGTACTTTGCCTAATTTATTTTTTTTTCTGGAATAACTATTCTGTTGTTACCTCAAAAGTCAGTCAGAGAAACTCTCTAAGACTCAATTTAGAGTTTTAGAAAGCAGCATTCTTTATTGCAGCGCTAAGCACACATGCGAATAATTTTGCAAAGGTGAGTGCACCCGTTACTTGCCAGTGGCAGCTATATATTTAGCATACTCATGCATATGCACAGCTTTCCAAGGAAATTATTTAAATATTCATGAGATTTCCAGAAACTAATTATAATATCTGCATTCTAATTGCACATTCTAATTCTTGCTGAGTGGGGGTCTCTGGTAGTCACCAATAGTCTTCCTCACCGTGTTTACTGAATGACCTCAGTGCTTGTGCACGCTTGCAAGGTCCTAGTGCTGAGTTAGCAGTGGTATGTCCTTGTTCTGTCTCTGTTATCTTGAAGGTTAGCATCCTTGGTCTATTTACTGTCTCCTTAGTTGTTATCAGTCCCGTGATGTTCCTTCCCCCGTCAGCCAGACATTCCTTACTCCCTACATGTTAGCAAGTTGGAAGAGTTTGCTGTATTTTACTATGCTAGTTTAAAGTCACATACACTACTGTTAGTTTAAACCTATAATTTAACCCTGCGTTTCCCCCCCTTGAGACTTATAGGATATACATATATCCTGTAAGTCTCATTCTATACCCTTTACCCATATTTGATTCTAATACACCATTGTGACCAGCAACTACAAAATTGAATCATGACACGTGCTAGGATACAGACACAAATTATTACTATAGTGATCACAAACAAGTTTTTTAACCATATCCAATTTGGTAGCCAAGAAGTAAGTCCATGCCATAATTCTTCAAATCCCCAGGAAGTATCATCTCTATCGGCCTGATGTAAGATCTTCATCTGCTTCCAGATTTCTGCTAGATCTGTGGATATTCTGCCTCTCTGGTCTATGTATGTGCAACAACTTGTATTTATAACTGTACAAACACGTCCTTGGGAAGCTAATAGCAGATCAAGGGCCATACGGTTTTGCAATACTACCTGGGATAGGCTGGATATCTCAATCTGTAATGCCTGTATAGCATCTATAACGTTGTCTTTGATGTTTTCAATTACTGCTGATATATTTATGATCGTCTTTTCTAATTCACTCACTCCCAACCAAGGGAGAAACCATCTAAAAAAACTGTGAAATTTTGTAGGATGATCTGCAATAGCATTATGGGATTTCTTGGTCCTTTTTAGGAAGGTTCTTACCCATCCTTTTTCTGGTTTTAAGGTTTTGATTATCATAATATATGGGAGTATAACACCCAACGAACATGTTCCAGTCCATCCTGGGGGAAAGGCTTTTCTAGCAGTATTATTACACAACCAACACCACCCTTTCCCTTCTGGAGCATTCCAATAGCCAGTTTGGGGTCCCTTAATCTGGAGTTGCATTGTCCAACTACAGTTTGGATAATGTCCTACCGATATATTATCAGAGCTAAGAGTTGCCCTGAGCAACAACAAGCCTTTGAACAAATTAAACGAGAGATAGTTCATGCAGTAGTCCTTGGGCCTGTCCAGACTGGGCAAGATGTGAGAAACGTGCTTTACACTGCAGGCGGGGTACAGAATGAGCTTGAATAAGAAATCCCAGTTGTCCAGGAATTCTAGAAGTCATCATGGACTGGCCAGAGGGCAAAGATTTTGGAATGTCACCAGAGGAGGAGGTGATGTGTGCTGAAGAGGCCCCACTACTTAATAAACTGTTAGAAAGTGAGAAGGGATATGCCTTTTTTACTGATGGGTCCTGCCCTATTGTGGGAAAGCATCGGAGATGGAAGGCAGCCGTATGGAGTCCCCAATGACAAGTTGCAGAAATTGCTGAAGGAGAGGGTGAATCGAGTCAGTTTGCAGAGGTGAAAGTCATCCAGCTGGCCTTGGACATGGCTGAACGAGAAAAGTGACCAGTACTTTATCTCTATACTGACTCTTGGATGGTGGCAAATGCCCTGTGGGGGTGGTTGCAGCAATGGAAGCAGAGCAACTGGCAACGCAGAGGTAAACCCATCTGGGCTGCTGCAATGTGGCAAGATATTGCTGCCTGGGGGCAGAACCTCAGTGCCCTAGAGTAGTCCTAAAATATATCTCATTTGGCTATTATATGATCAAAGGAAACAGGATTGCCATCTTTTAAACTGAAATTGGAGTTACTTGAGTTTCCAGGCTTTCCCACTCAAAGGCAAGTAATTCCTGACTTTTCTGACTTAAAGGAATATAAAAGAAAGCATCTTTTAGATCAACTACTTCCCGTGGAAGCGAGGACAGGCGGCCTGGGAAGAATATAGGAGCATTGCCCGAGAAGCTAGGGACCAGGTTAGGAAAGCTAAGGCCCAGCTAGAATTAAGTTTGGCAAGGGATGTAAAAGATAACAGGAAAGGATTCTATAGATATGTAGCAAATAAAAGACAGACTAGGGACAATGTAGGCCCTCTCCAGAAGCTATCAGGAGAACTGGCTACCTTGGATTTGGAGAAGGCTGAGGTTCTTAATGACTTTTTTGCCTCAGTCTTCACCAGCAAATGCTCTGACCACACCATGAAAGTCTTGGAAAGCAAATGCAGGGACTGTGAGAACGAAGACCTTAGGCCCACTGTAGGAGAGGATCAGGTTCGAGACCATCTTAAGAACCTGAATGTGCACAAGTCCATGGGACCTGATGAAATCCATCCACGGGTCCTGAAGGAGCTGGCGAATGAAGTTGCTAAGCCACTGTCCATCATATTCGAAAAATCCTGGCAGTCAGGTGAAGTTCCCGATGACTGGAAGAAGGGTAATATAACCCCCATTTTCAAGAAGGGGAAGGTGGAAGACCCGGGGAACTACAGACCAGTCAGTCTCACCTCTGTGCCTGGCAAAATCTTGGAACAGTTTCTCCTGGAAAACATGCTAAGGCACATGAAAAACAACGAGGTGGTTGGTGACAGCCAACATGGCTTCACTAAGGGCAAATCCTGCCTGACCAATTTGGTGGCCTTCTATGATGGAGCCACGGAACTGATGGACAGCGGCAGAGCAGTTGACGTCATCTACCTGGACTTGTGCAAAGCGTTCGACACTGTCCTGCACGACATCCTTGTCTCTAAATTGGAGAGACATCAATTTGATAGATGGACCACTCAGTGGATAAAAAACTGGCTCGATGGCCGCACGCAAAGAGTTGTGGTAAATGGCTCAATGTCCAGTTGAAAAACAGTAACAAGTGGTGTCCCTCAGTGATCGGTGTTGGGACCGGTCCTGTTCAACATCTTTGTCGGCGACATGGACAGTGGGATTGAGTGCGCCCTCAGCAAGTTTGCCGACGACACCAAGCTGTGTGGTTCGGTTGATACGCTGGAGGGAAGGGATGCCATCCAGAGGGACCTTGACACGCTTGTGAGGTGGGCCGATGCCAACCTTATGAAGTTTAACCAAGCCAAGTGTAAGGTCCTACACCTGGGTCAGGGCAATCCCAGGCACAGCTACAGGTTGGGCAGAGAAGAGATTCAGAGCAGCCCTGCAGAAAAGGACTTGGGGGTGTTGGTTGATGAGAAGCTTAACATGAGCCGGCAGTGTGCGCTTGCAGCCCAGAAAGCCAACCATATCCTGGGCTGCATCAAAAGAAGCGTGACCAGCAGGTCAAAGGAGGTGATCCTGCCCCTCTACTCTGCTCTTGGGAGACCTCACTTGGAGTACTGCGTACAGTTCTGGTGTCCTGAACATAAAAAGGACATGGAGCTGTTGGAGCAAGTCCAGAGGAGGGCCACGAGGATGATAAGAGGGCTGGAGCACCTCCTGTATGAAGACAGGCTGAGAAAGTTGGGGCTGTTCAGCCTGGAGAAGAGAAGGCTGCGTGGTGACCTCATAGCAGCCTTCCAGTATCTGAAGGGGGCCTACAAGGATGCTGGGGAGGGACTCTTCCTTAGGGACTGTAGTGGTAGGACAAGGGGTAATGGGTTCAAACTTAAACAGGGGAAGTTTAGATTAGATATAAGGAAGAAGTTCTTTACAGTGAGGGTGGTGAAGCACTGGAATGGGTTGCCCAGGGAGGTTGTGGATGCTCCATCCCTGGCGGTGTTCAAGGCCAGGTTGGACAGAGCCTTGAGCCACGTGGTTTAGGGCAAGGTGTCCCTGCCCATGGCAGGGGGGTTGGAACTAGATGATCTTAAGGTCCTTTCCAACCCTTACGATTCTATGATTCTATGATTCTATGATTGATTCTGTGACAGGGGAGTATGCTGGGGGCTGCTGCAGAAGGGGGAGGTATATCATTCCAAGCAGAGAGGACTTGGCAAAGAGTATTTGCTCAGTGCCAGGGAAGGAAACAAGGGCTGTGTGTGCACATGTGGGTGGGTGCAGTGGTGGAAGGAATATATCACACGTATCCTGAGCCAGGAAATAATTTCATCCTTTTCCTGGAGCAGCAAAATTGTTTTCTTTCTGTGGTCCAGAGACACTCAAGCCATTCGTGCTAGTGTAATATAATTCAGTGACAGCAGGCTGAGAGCAAGGTCTGCTATAACAGCAAGACAGCCAATGTCATCTTTCCTTTGTTGGCACTATCTGCATGTCGAAGAAGTTTATGACAGCTATTGGTCTCATTTACAGGAAGGTGAGATGAAAGATAGTTGGGAAGTTATTTTTGTAGCAATCCAAGCAAAAGGGAAAAGGACAGCTCCTACTTGGTTGCCCTTCCCCAGTATACAGTGGTCATAATGAACAGCTTGGGTTTTCTTTTCATCCCTGGATTTCTGAACTTTGACTTTCATTTTGTTCTGTATGGTAAGTCTCTACAGCTTATTTTTCTCTTTACTGTTGTGACATTGAAATCTGAATTAGAATCTAATTGCAGTCTAAATTGAATAGGGGAGCTGTAACTTTCCAGTTTTATGCAATCATAAAATGACATGGCTGAGAGATCTAAATCTAATTGTGTATGGATTTTTTCTTTTAAATATCTTCTTGTGTTGGCATTGGTTTTGTATTCTAATAAGCCCAAAAATCAGGAGGCATTTCTAATCAAACAGCTAGAATTACATGTCTGATTATGGATGCATATTTGTAAGAAGAAATAATCTGGGAAACAACTGGGGTTGGAGAAGCATTTCTAAATTATATGTATATAATTTCTCCCAGCTGATAGCATTTTCAGCATTTCTTGCCTTTATTAGTTTTGTATTCAGTACACAGCTTCAAACTCCAGTGGCCCGAGAGAATGCATTACTGTTCTTACAGCAGAGCAGTAAAAATGTCAGCAATGGGTTTGATATTCAGTACTATAAATGGTGCTTTGTGAGGAAGCCCCAGTGATACTGGATTTGTTCCAGGCACTGATTTGATGAATCCTGCCTGGTTTTAAGAACACAAGTAGTCCTATTAAGATTATGGAGAAAAATATGCTGGAGAAAATCCATAGGAAGGTCCGTAGTAGTGTTTACTAGTGTAGGGGATATATCCCTACCCCAGGAAGTTTACAGTACAGAGATATGGAAGCCACTAAAACTCCTTAAGACAACCTGGGAGGACCCCCCTGAAAAATATTTTTTAAACATTTTCAGTACAAAGTACCACAGAGAAAGGAATTGTTGTGGTTTAAGCCCAGCTGGCAACTAAAGTACTACATAGCTTCTCGCTCACTCCCCCCCTCCCCTGCTCCCCTCTTCCCCTGTGTGACAGGAAGGAGAATCAGAAAAAGATAAAACCTGTGGGCTGAGATAAGAACAGTTTAATAATTGAAATAAAGTGAAATATAATAATAAGAACAACAAAACCAACAATAATAATAGGAAAAAGAGAGTGTTAGCAAAATCTGGGAAATAAACTCTCTAACCAGGATGACAGGTTAGAAAGCCAACATTATTACAGTACTGTGTGTATGGCGGATTGCTCTATCGCGCACACCAAGAAGAGACAGTTTGCAGCTTATATATCTTCATTATATACATGTTCATTATAATTCCATGAAATGCCCACCCAATTCTTGTTGCTCATACATATGGTAATTTGGGCAGATAAAGTCGTGGGGCAGGCTCTGTGAATTTTGAGGAGTGGTCTCTGGGGGTCCACTCATATGTTTACGGTTTTACTTTCTGACAATTCCAGAGCTCTCAGTAGTGTGATCAGCTTGGCTTTCTGTGCTGATGTGTTGGGGGCCAGGACTTTAGCCTTTATTACCTCATGTCAGGTTACCACAACGTATCCTGCTTTCCAGTTTCCATTTTTCACAAAGCTGCTACCATCCACAAACAGCTCCCAATCCACATCCTTCAGGAGTGTATCCTGTAGGTCCGTATGGCTGGAATACACCTGCTCAATAGGCTGTAAAGAGTTGAGTCAGCTCTCATGCTTCTGGATCGGTTGTCAGAAACACTGCTAGTTTCAAAAGGTTAGTTACTTTCAATTCTACATCCTCTTGTTCCAAAAGCATGGCCTGATATTTTAACAGCCTGCTTGGGGAAAGCCAATGACTGTGTTTCTGTTCCAGGATGGCGATTACCATGTGAGGTAATTTACCCGTTTTTCTACCCGTTGCCAAATGCAGTCCATTTTTTGTCCCAAAGTATTCAATAAATTTTTCTATTAAAGGCTCTAGTCCTTTTCTTGTCTTCAGTTTTATAAGATAATCTTTCTGTCTTACCGGTCTGTCATTTGGTTTCAGATGAATAGTTATTCATTCTGCATTTTGTGATAGTCCCAGTACTCCGGCAGCACGTACCCTTGGGGTGACTGCATTCTCCACTTCCTCCAGTATATCCGGCTCCATGTCTGGTTTCTGTAACATAAAAACTTGGGCCTCCACAGCCTTTTCATTAGGAATATGTATCTGAATTTTCATTCTTTAAAAGTAATTTATGCATGTAATTTACTCAGTGTATTCATACCTAATAACAGCAGAGGGCAATCAGACATGTAAAGAAATTGATGGGTCAACATCTATTTGCCAATTTCTAAAATTTAAAGGTTGAGAGAAAGGCCGGTTTCCTGTCCACCCTGTGGCACCAATAACTGAAGCTGTGTGTTTACTTAATTGCCCTTTACAAGTATTTATAACAGAATAGGTAGCTCTTGTATCTACAAGAAATTTTACTTTATTATTCCCCAATCTAACTGTAACCAGGGGCTCTGTTGGGGATGGTTTCGAAACTCCCCCCAGTCCTCCTCAGTCCTCATTTAATGTCATCATTTTCGCTGCCTGTCCTTACATTCCATTAAATCTTTGTTATTTGTTTTGACTCTGAGGGCATTCTCTCTTTCAGTGCCTCCTCTGTTTACAAATTGCACAATGATCCTTCTCTAAGCGAACCCGTGGAGTCTGATAAACATTTCCATGTAATCCTTGTTTCCGGCCCTTCCTTCCCAGGCTGCCCTCCCCTTTCCCATTTTCCTGTGTGATAGCAACAGCCAACATTTTTTTCCCTATTCTTTTCCTTCTTTTCCTTCTCCCTTTCAACTTCTCTGTGATTGTACACTCTCCAGGCCATTTCCAGCAGTTTATTGAGAGACTGAGAATCGGTCCCTTCCTGTTTCTGCAGCTTGCATTTAATGTCTGGATTTGATTGTCCAATAAAAATATGACATAACTGGGCTGCATCATCTTCTTTTTCAGGGTCCAAATCAGTATTTTTTCTACCCGTTGCCATAAGTCTTTAATAAGAAGGAAGACGTAGATTCCCCTTTCCCCTGTACTACTTGATATCATTTTAACCAATTCTTTTCTATCAATTTCTTTGATACCTGGTTAATAGATCCCACTTATTCGGAACATTCAGATTCCAATTAGGGTCTGCAGAGGGAAAATAGTCATCCACTGACCCCTGCTGGGCCCCCTGAGCATGGATCTTTTCTGCCTCCTCCCTTGCTTTTGCTAGCACTATACTTTTATCATCACGTGCTATCAAAGTTTCCAATATTACTTGCAAATCATTCCGATATGGATCTTGCATTCTAATAATCATCTCCATCACCTTAGATACTTTCTCAGGATTTTCCCTATAGCTAACTCTTTCCAGGATTGTAAATTTGGCACAGAAAATGGCACCTTGATAGTCACCGGTCCCCCTGCTCTGTACTCCCTGGCGTAAAGGGGCTTCTATACCTCGGGGAGCACCCTTCCTTTTTCACCTCGTGATGGGGCTAGAGCTCTCTTCCTAATCTGAGTCTGAATAAGAATCTGCCCTGCCCTGGCTTGTTCCCTTGTTTTATTTTGTGGTCTGACTAATAATTGCAACTCCTCTTCTTCCTGCCTGTATATCTAATACACTGCTTACAAATACTACACACAGAACAACATCTCTTGAGCAGTTTCTTATTATCCTTTTCCAATGTTAATACCATAGGATCCTTAGGTATATGCATACACTCCTTTCACAAATCTGAATTATTCCACAAATCAGAGAATAAACAAATATACGGTAATTCATCCCATTTTGCCTCCCTCTGGCAAAACAGTTTCAATTACAAAATCATATTATAATCAACAGTTCCATTAACAAGCCATTTCTCCCTACCTTTTAACTTATAAATTGGCAACCAATGTATACGTCAAGGGGTGTCATGGCTTAAGCCCAGCTGGTAACTCAGAACCTCACAGCTGCTCACTTGCTCCCTCCCCTGCTTCTTCCCCCTGCTGCTCCTGGAGGGATGGGGAGGAAAATCGAAAGAATCTAACTCCCACGGTGTCATGGTTTGAGCCCAGCCGGTAACTCAGAACCACACAGCCGCTCGCTCACTCCCCACCCCTTCTTCCTCCCCCCGCTCCCAAAGGGATAGGGACGAGAATCGGAAGAATGTAACTCCCTCAGGTTGAGATAAGAGCAGTCCAGTAACTAAAGTATAATACAAAACCACTACTGCTACCACCAATGATAATAACGATTAGTGAAATAACAAGGGGAGAGGATACAATTGATCACCACCCGCCGACCGATATACCCAGCCCGACCCGAGCAGCGATCTGGGCCTTCCGGGTAACTCCCCCCAGTTTATATACTGGGCATGACGTGCCATGGTATGGAATACCCCTTTGGCCAATTAGGGTCAGGTGTCCTGTCTCTGCTTCCTCCCGGCTTCCCCTCCTCCCTGGCAAAGCATGAGACTGAGAAAGTCCTTGGTTGGAGTAAACATTACTTAGCAATAACTAAAAATATCGGTGTTATCGGCATTGTTCCCAGGCTGAAAGTTAAAAACACAGCCCTGCACCAGCTACTAAGAAGGAGAAAAATGACTGCTATAGCTGAACCCAGGACAGTATCCACCCCTTATTCCATACCATTCATGTCATGCTCAGATCCCACATCTCTCAGCACACCATCGCCCCTGTCCCATATATACACATATATATACACCCACACCCACACACAAAGAGAAAGATATCATTCCCTAGTCCATGGACCAATCCCTATAAAGTTGCTGAATTTATCCAGTCCATGATGTCAGGCTCCATCTCTTGTAATAGTCTTTCAGGGCAGGAGGGACAGTGTGTAGTGTTGGGTTGTTGCCTGCTGATGACGCTGCTGAACTCGTCTGGTCACTGCTGAGCTCATCTGGTTTCATCAAAATTCATTCTTTGATGGGGTGATGATTGGAGGGAAGTCAGGGTCAGTTGCTGGCGACCTGAAGATATCTAGCTGGTGGGCTACGAAAGTCTTATAGAGCAGGCAACAGCATATAATTGAGTTCATTGGCTGTTTCCTCCCAAAATTAAATCCCCTTGAGGTACACATTGGACTTCCCCATCTTCCCGCATTACCCACCAAGTATATCTAGGTCCCTGAGCAAAAGCAATTCCACAAGTGGGTTTGCCTTTATCTGAAGGAGGAATAATCCAGACTGTCTTCCCCAACAAATTCTTTATGTGCACCACAGGAACTTTATCCCCCTCTACAGTACATAAATTTCTGATCCGGCCGGGCCAGCCCTGTTGGCAGATCCCCTAGTGTTGACCAACCAGGTCACTTTTGGTAAATGTGTATCCCAATGTTTGAAAGTCCCACCACCCATTGCTCCCCGTGTAGTTTTTAACAGCCCATTTTACCATTCGATTTTCCCAGAGGCTGGTGCATGGTAGGGGATGTGATATACCCACTCAATGCCATGCTCTTTGGCCCAAGTTTCTATAAAGTTGTTCTGGAAATGAGTCCCATTGTCTGACTCAATTCCCTCTGGGGTGCTGTGTCGCCACAAGACTTGTTTCTCAAGGCCCAGGATAGTGTTCCGGGCAGTGCCGTGGGGCACAGCATATGTTTCCAGCCATCCGGTGGTTGCTTCCACCATGGTAAGCACATAGCGCTTGCCTTGGCAGGTCGGTGGGAATGTGATATAGTCAATCTGCCAGGCCTCCCCATATTTGTACTTCAGCCATCGTCCTCCACACCAAAGAGGCTTTACCTCTTTGCTTGCTTAATTGCAGCATGTTTCACATTCATGAATAACCTGGGCCATACTGTCCATTGTTAAGTCCACCCCTGGCTTTCACCTCTGCAAACTGACTCCATTCACCCTCTCCTTCAGCAGTTTCTGCAACTTGTTGCAGGGGACTCCACACAGCTGCCTTCCATCTCCGATGCTTTCCCACAATAGGGCAGGACCCATCAGTAAACAAGGCATATTGCTTTTCACTCTCTGACAGTTCATTATATGGTGGGGCCTCTTCAGCACGCATCACCTCCTCTTCTGGTGACATCCCAAATTCTTTGCCCTCTGGCCAGTCCATGATGACTTCTAGAATTCCTGGACGACTGGGATTTCCTATTCAAGCTCGTTGCGTGATTAGGGTTACTCCATGTAGCAGCGGTCACATGATGTGTAGAGGAGACCCTGCCTTTGAACATCCAGCCCAGCACAGGCAACCGAGGAGCCAGGAGGAGCTGTGCTTCAGTGCCAATCACCTCTGAAGCAGCTCGAACCCCTTCATAGGCTGCCAGTGTCTCTCTTTCATTGGGAGTGTAGCTGGCCTCATATCCTTTATATCCCCGACTCCAAAAGCTGAGCAGTTGACCTCGAGTCTCCCCTGGAGCTTTCTGCCAGAGGCTCCAGGTAGGACCATTCTCCCCAGCTGCAGTGCAGAGCACATTTTTTACATCTGGCCCTGCCCAGACTGGTCCAAGGGCTACTGCATGAACTATTTCTCATTTAATTTGTTCAAAGGCCTGTTGTTGCTTAGGGCCCCATTTGAAATCATTCTTCTTCCGGGTCACGTGATAGAGAGGGCTTACAATCAGACTGTAATTTGGGATGTGCATTCTCCAAAACCCCACAAAACCTAGGAAATCATAGAATCATAGAATCATAGAATCATAGAATAGTTAAAGTTGGAAAGGACCTTAAGATCATATATTTCCAACCCCCCTGTCATGGGTATGGACACCACACACTACACCATGTCACCAAAGACTATGTCCAACCTGGCCTTTGGTTCTCTGAAGTACCCTCTCCTTGAGATAGTCTATGCCAAAGATGCATGGAGCCTCTGGACCAGACACAATAGGGTACTTTTGCCACTCCTTCCCACTTAGGCTGGTTTCAGCCTCTAATACAGTCAGCTCTTGGGATCCTCCTGTCACTCCAGAAATACAAATGGGTTCCACCCCTTGATACCTTGATGGCATCAGGGTGCACTGTGTACCAGAATCTACTAGAGCCTTATACTCCTGTGGGACTGATGTGCCAGGACATCTGATCCACACAGTCCAGTAAACCTTACTGTTCCTCTCCTCCACCTGGATGGAGGCAGGGCCCCTCTAATAGTGATAATAAGATTCTCCACTTATGTCTTGTACAAAGGGATTAGTATTCCTTATCACAGGAGTTGGAGTAAAATCAGCTTTTCCACTCCATCTGGGAAACTGCTCACCAGAGACTGGAGGGAGGATCTTCATTGACCATTCTTTTCCTTTTCAATTCATGTACTTTCTCCTCCAGAACTGAGGTAGGTTTTCTATCCTACTTTCTCCTGTCTTCTCTGTGATACTTAGCAACAACTGAAAACATCGGTGTTATCAGCGTTGTTCCCAGGCTGAAAGTTAAAAACACAGCACTGCACCAGCTACTAAGAAGGAGAAAAATGACTGCTATAGCTGAAACCGGGACACACAGGTTGAGATAAGAACAGTCCAGTAACTAAGGTATAACACAAAACCACTACTACTACCACCAATAATAATAATCATAAGGGAACTAACAAGGGGAGAGAATATAAAACTAAAAGGGGAAAAGGAAAAAAACCCAATAAACACAAGTGATGCACAATGCAATTGCTCACCACCCACCGACTGATACCCAGCCCCACCCAAGCAGAGATCTGGGCCTTCCAGGTAACTCCCCCCACTTTATATACTGGGCATGATGTGCTGTGGTATGGAATACCCCTTTGGCTAGTTTGGGACAGGTGTCCTGTCTCTGCTTCCTTATGGCTTCCCATGCCCCTCCTCCCTGGCAGAGCATGAGACTGAAAAGTCCTTGATCAGAGCAAGCATTACTTAGCAACAACTAAAAATGTCTGTGTGTTATCAGCACTGTTCTCAGACTAAAGTCGAAAACACAGTGCTGCACCAGCTACTAAGAAGGAGAAAAATAACTGTTACAGAAGAACCCAGGACAAGGGGTCACCCCCAAACTTCTTCCACTTAATTAGGATTCAATCTAAAGAAGAAAGCTTCAGAATCCCTTTCCCTCCAAATTGCAAAGACTGCCCTGCACCACCCGCTGTCGTGCCCAAAGAATGCTTAGTGTATGGGACCTGATGAAATCCATGGTCCTGAAGGAGCTGGCAAATGAAGTTGCTAAGCCACTGTCCATCATATTTGAAAAATCGTAGCAGACAGGTGAAGTTCCCAACATCTGGAAAAAGGGAAATATAACCCCATTTTCAAGAAGGGGAATATGGAAGACCCGGGAAACTGCAGACCAGTCAGTGTCACCTCTGTGCCTGGCAAAATCTTGGAGTAGATTCTCCTGGAAAACATGCTAAGGGACATGAAAAACAACGAGGTGGTTGGTGACAGCCAACATGGCTTCACTAAGGGGAAATCCTGTCTGACCAATTTGGTGGCATTCTATGATGGGGCTACGGAACTGATGGATCAGGGCAAAGCAGTTGACATTGTCTACCTGGACTTGTGCAAAACGTTCGACACTGTTCTGCATGACATCCTGGTCTTTAAACTGGAGAGACAAAAATTTGATTGATGGACCACTCAGTGGATAAAGAATTGGCTGGATGGCCTCATGCAAAGAGTTGCCGTCAATGGCTCAATGTCCAACTGGAGACCAGTAATGAGTGGTGTCCCTCAGGGATCAGTGTTGGGACCGGTCTTGTTCAACATCTTTGTCGGAGACATGGACAGTGGGATTGAGTGCACCTTCAGGAAGTTTGCTAATGACACTAAGTTATGTGGTTCATTTCATACGCTGGAGGGAAGGGATGCCATCCAGAGGGACCTTGACACACTTGAGAGGTGGGCCAATGCCAACCTCATGAAGTTCAACCAAGGCAAGTGCAAGGTCCTACACCTGGGTCAGGGCAATCCCAGGCACTGCTAGAGGTTGGGCAGAGAAGAGATTCAGAGCAGCCCTGCAGAGAAGGACTTGGGGGTGTTGGTTGATGAGAAACTTAACATGAGCTGGCGATATGCGCTCATTACCAGAGGAAGGCCACGAGGATGATAAGGGGTTTGAGCACCTCCCATATGAAGACAGGCTGAGAAAGTTGGGGGTGTTCAGCCTGGAGAAGAGAAGGCTGCATGGAGACCTCATAGCAGCCTTCCAGTATCTGAAGGGGGCCTATATGGATGCTGGGGAGGGACTCTTCATTAGGGACTGTAGTGATAGGACAAGGGGTAATGGGTTCAAACTTAAACAGGAGAAGTTTAGGTTAGATATAAGGAAGAAGTTCTTTACAGTGATGTGGAGTCGTATTTAGAGGACAATGGTCATATGATGAACCAGCCATATGAGACCCTCTTCTAAACACGTAGCCACATACCAAGAAAAAGATAAGAGGAAGAAAACATCTGCAGTCGGATACATAGGAGGAACACCAGGAACTAGATGAACCGATAAGGACACTTGCCGAGCCGCGTGATTGCCTCATGCAAAAGGGCTTTTACCAATCAAAAGGCGCATGACCACATGTAGGGATAGAAAACTTTGTATATAAAGGGATAGCAAAGAACAATAAAATGGCTTCTGCTTGATTCACATTGAATTGTGTAGGGTCCGTGGTATTCTCTCCTCAGTTGGTGACCCCAACGTGATTGTCAGACGATAGTACTGGGAGCAACCCCGAAGGAGAGGACCGGCTGGAGAGACGAGTCAGCGGGACTGGAGTCGGGATGGATCAGAGGACGGTCCGTGAAAAAGAACATACGTTGCAATCGGACACCCTTAGAGGTGAGCAGCCGGTAATAAGAGATGGGGCAGAATGTAACAAAGGAAGAAAGCGTGATCGTGAAACTGCTCCTGCATATACTCTCTAAGAGAGGAATTAAACACGATGAGCTTGTGCTCCAAAAGTTATTAATATGGTGCCGAGAGAATGGGTTCCCCCCAGATCCGCAGGTTGCTTTTAAAGTCAAAACTTGGGAAAAGGTTGGGGAACAGTTATGGGATGCCATAAGCAATGGCAATAAAGAAGCTAAGGGGCTAGCAACAGCTTGGAAGCTGATTCTAACGACCCTTCAAGTGATGAACGATCAGCCGCTGCTGGAGCTTTTATAGCTTTACAGCCCCCATCGTCTAAGATTAGAGGAGCATCCCCCACCCCGAATCCTTCTGATACTGACAAGGAGGAGAGGGTTGCTGTTGCTGACAAGTGAGCAGGAGGATCTGAAAGTGTTACCCCAATTGCTGCACACATTCGTAGTAAAACAGGACCAGTAACTCAGGCATCTTTGAGACAGGCAATGGGACCGGAGGGTCAGACGAGAATAAAAGTGAATTTTTCAATGGGAAATTTAGACGCTTGGAAGTTAGCTGTGAAAGGCTATCGAGATGATCCAATAGGAGTGGCAAAAAGGTTTGAGTTGATTGTTAAAAGCCAAGATCCTGACTGGGAAGATATAGATGTAATGCTGGATGGTTTAACTGAAACAGAAAAACAGCTAGTGCTAAAAACTACCTGCACTCATGTGAGTGCTCAGATTACTGCAGGAGCATTAGCAGGCAAAAAAAGAAGTACGACAGTTAAGGCCGGATTGTAATGATCAGGTACAATTTTGGGATGTGCCGTCTCGAGTTATTGCCTCCTTGTTTGCACCTGGAGTAGCTGCAGCAAAAGCATTAGGAGACGTGACTAAGTTAGGGTGTTGGGCCGCAAAGCAGATAAATTTAATGTCAGAAATACTTACGCAAATGCTTAATGATGTAGATAGCATAAGACACGCTGTTTTGCAAAATAGAGCTGCAATTGATTTTTTGCTTTTAGCACAGGGTCATGGGTGTGAGGATTTTGAAGGGATCTGTTTCATGAATTTGTCTGACCATTCGGAGTCAATTCATAAAAGTCTCAAGAAGATAAAAGACAACATGAACAAACTAACGGTGGTCAATTCAGGTTTAGATAAGTGGTTAAGGGGTTGGGGCATAACGGGATGGCTTTTAGATCATTGTAAACAAGGCATTGTAATTTTACGTATAATTGTTATTGTACTGTTAATCATTCCCTGTATCTTAAAGGGAGTGTCTAACATGATTACTAATTCCTTGAAGAAAGTTTGGCTGGTTCAAAAAGAAAAGGGGGAATTGTGGGGTCGTATTTAGAGGACAATGGTCATATGATGAACCAGCCATATGAGACCCTCTTCTAAACACGTAGCCGCATACCAAGAAAAAGATAAGAGGAAGAAAACATCTGCAGTCGGATACGTGGGAGGAACACCAGGAACTAGATGAACCGATAAGGACACTTGCCGAGCCACGTGACTGCCTCATGCAAAAGGGCTTTTACCAATCAAAAGGTGCATGACCACATGTAGGGATAGAAAACTTTGTATATAAAGGGATAGCAAAGAACAATAAAATGGCTTCTGCTTGATTCACATTGAATTGTGTAGGGTCCGTGGTATTCTCTCCTCACAGTGAGGGTGGTGGTGTACTCGAATGGGTTGCCCAAAGAAGTTGTGAATGCTCCATCCCTGGTGGTGTTCAAGGCCAGGTTGGACGGAGCCTTGGGCTACATGGTTTAGTGTGATGTTTCCCTGCCCATGGCAGGGGAGTTGGAACTAGATGATCTTAAGGTCCTTTCCAACCCTAACTATTCTATGATTCCATGATTCTAGATCAAAGCTTTCAGTGAGTCTTAGAGCAATTCATGCCTATGTCCTCATAGAAAGACTTACTGAAGTGTCTTAATATAGTTTGGATTATATCTATTAAGGACAAGGCAGAGTTGGTTTGTGTTTTGGTTTTTTTTTTCTCAAGTTTTCATTAACTTTGCATAGCAGCTGTCAAATGAAAAATCCACTTTTCTCTGTCTTATGTTTCAGGAAAACAGTAATTGGTAACTGTAGCATCATGTAGGTGTGAAGGCCTGACTCTATGTATTAACTACCATAAGTAATTTTTTCATGTGTAGCATATCTCTTTCCATCAGACTACAGTAAGTGGAGAGGCAAATTAGAAAAAACTTCTCTAAGATATAACTTCATTTTAATACACATCCAACATCAAAAGTCATTGGGAAAAAAAAAATTACAGAAACATATACTTGAATTTGCAGGCATTCTGAAAGATTGTCTTGGAAAACTGAATTGCTCATTTATTTTATAATTTAATGATTCTAGTGCTGCTTCACTGCATATAGAACCAATTTATGAGTGAGTATAAGTAGCCACAGCAATTTACACAGACCAGTACAGAAGGAAGAAGTGTTGGAGACGGGCTGCATCAAAAGGAACATGGCCAGCAGGTGGAGGGAGGTGATTCTCTCCCTCTACTCTGCTCTTGTGAGACCCCACCTAGAGTACTGCATTCAGCTCTGGGGCCCCAGCACAAGATGGAGGTGGACCAGCTCAAGCGGGTCCAGAGGAGGGCAATGAAGATGATCAGAGGGCTGGAGCACCTCTCCTGTGAAGACAGGCTGAGAGAGCTGGGCTTGTTTAGCCTGGAGAAGAGAAGGCTCCAGGGAGAACTTATAGAAGTCTTCCAATACCTTAAGGGGGCCTACAAGAAATCTGGAGAGGGACTCTTTACAAGGACATGTAGTGAGTGATAGGACAAGGGGGAATGGCTTTAAACTGAAAGAGGGGAGATTTAGATTAGACATTAGGAATAAATTCTTCACTCTGAAGGTGGTGAGACACTAGAAGAGGTTGCCCAGAGAAGTTGTGGATGCTCCATCCCTGGAAGTGTTCAAGGCCAGGTTGGAGGGGGCTTTGAGCAACCTGGTCTAGTGGAAGGTGGGTTGGAACTAGATGATTTTAATGTCCCTTCCAACCCTAACCATTCTATGATTCTGTGATATTAAATGCTTTTGTTTGACAGGACAGGAATCAGGATGTCACCAAAATACGGGAAATAAACTCTCCACTCAGAATAACAGGTTAGAAAGGTGACATTACTTTATTATGGTACTGCATGGATGGGAGATGGCTCCACCTATCATGCACACTGAGACAGTTTACAGCTTATATACCTTTATTATATACATATTCATTATAATTCTGCGAAATGCCCACCCAATTCTCATTACTCATGCATATGGTAATTTGGGTGGATAAGGCCACAGCACAGGTGCTGTGAATTTGAGGAGTGGTCTCTGGGGGTCGTGGTGGTCATTTGGGGAGAAATACCCCCACTCGTTTTACCCTTTTATGGAAATCTGTTAGAACAAAACTTTCACAGAAATTCTCATCTATAATTCATTTAATAGCTTAATTTATTTAACACAGTATGTAAAATCTGCATTCTTGTTTCAGTTTTCATGTTTACACACAAGAGTATTTTTTTAATTTTTAAACATAATTCATTGAGAACTTCCCATAGCCTACCTTCCTATGGAATATACAAATATTAAACACTACTGTCTCATTTAACTCTCTTTTCATTGCCTTCCCTTTATTTCCCTTCAGGCCTGGCACAAACAAACAGGCTTGTATTACAAAAGTATTTTTAAAACAATTCCAAGGGAAAGTCTGCTGATAGGAACTCCTGGAAACAGGGATAACTCCTAGAGAGGTCTACAATTCTTCATTTGACAAGAAGTTCTTACATGAAAGGTCAATCTTTTTTGGATACTGACTTGCAAAAATAACTTGAGTGCTACCACCTAAAAAGTGTGGATAGATATGGTGCAATTTGTGAGAATTCAGGTACTTGTGGGATTTCTATTAGCACTAGGTAGAAGTATCGTGCAAATCCTTGAATGATGTAATTTCACCTCACTTTTCAGCTGCTGGCACTGTACAAAAGGAAAATTGTTGGGGTTTTTTGTTTGATTTTTTGGTTTTGTTATTTTGGGGGGTTTTGTTCATTTTGGGGTGTTGGTTGGGT